>NW_027415439.1:0-82932 GCF_964106895.1 Numenius arquata | reverse complement strand
CGGCCAAACCCCGCCCCCCGAAGCCCCCCATTGGCTCCGGCGCCGTTACCTCCCCTCGGGGAGGGGTGGGTCTCGCGAGAGTCTCGCGTGTGGGGAAAGGAGGGGAGGGGGGGGGGAGGCGGGAGCCCCAGCGCGAGCGGCAGGCAGCGCGAGGCCCCGGCGGCGGCGCGGCCCGGCCCGGCCCTCCCTCAGGTAACCGGCGGCGCCCGGTGCTCGGCGGAGACGCCCCGGGCAGGGGGAAACGGCGGGAGCAGCCCCCGGGGGTGGGGGGGCACCACGGGGACCCCCGTCCGGGCCTCCCGCCTTCTCCCCCCCCCCCCCCCCCCAACTCTCCCCGAGTTTTCGTGCGGCAGCCTCTCTCTCAGTCCCGCCCCCTCGCTGAGTGGCGGCGGCCTTCAGCCAATCGGCTCGCTGCTAGGCCCGGAGTGGCGGGCGGCGCGACCAATGGTGGTTCAGGGAGGGCGCCGCGATGGGGTAAGCCCCTCCCTAAGTGGGCGGGGCTGGTGGAGGCAGCGAGGGGCCCGGGCGGTGCCTGAGGGGGGGAACTCGGAGGCCTGGGGGGGGGGGGGGGGGCCCGGGGTGGGGAAACCCGGGGAAATGGGGAGATTTGGGGTGCAGGAAGGGGGAGGTGGTCGGGATACGGGGTGTCAGGGGTGTGTGGGGAGCCATGAGGGGAGGGGGTATGTTGGGACCGTGGGGTGGGGGCCTTTGGGGGGGGGCCTGGAGTTTATGAGGGGGCTTGAGGGGTGGTATTTTGAGGGAGTCTTGGGGGTTGGCAAATATGGGGGGCGTTAAAAGGAGGGGGGGCCGTCGGGCTGGGGTTCCAGGGGGTGAGCCCTTGAGAGGGGCTGGGGAGTCTTGAGGGACTGTGGATTGGGGGGGACAACGACGCTTGAGGTGGGGGGGGAGCTTGGGAAGATGAGAGAGAATTAGGGGGGGGAGGCTTTGGAGGCTGTAGGTGCGGGAGACCCTTCGGTCTGTGGGTCCTGGGGGACCCTGGGGAGAGGCTGTTCTTGAGGGGGGTGGCAGATATGGGGACCTCAGGGGTTAGAGGAGCCTTGGGAGGGATCATGTGCCCCCACCCCCCCGCCCCGAGGTGTAGGTGCTGGGGGGAGCCTTTGATTCCCCCAGGACCCTCTGGCCTCCAGGATGAAGGACCCAGTGTGGTGGCTTGTGGCTCTTTTGGGGCAGCTGGGGAGGATCCAGGCCCATGGCGGGGGGGCTCCCAGTTGCGAGTAGACGTAGAAAGGATGTGGGGAGAGGTTGTAGGTGCCCGTGGGGAGCGGGGTGCAGGTTGGGGGGGTGACGTGGGGAGCGGGGTGTAGGTTGGGGAGGGTGACGTGGGGAGCGGGGTGCAGGTTGGGGGGGTGACGTGGGGAGCGGGGTGTAGGTTGGGGGGGGGTGACGTGGGGAGCGGGGTGCAGGTTGGGGGGGTGACGTGGGGAGCAGGGTGTAGGTTGGGGAGGGTGATGTGGGGAGCGGGGTGCAGGTTGGGGGGATGACGTGGGGAGCGGGGTGTAGGTTGGGGAGGGTGACGTGGGGAGCAGGGTGCAGGTTGGGGGGGGTGACGTGGGGAGCGGGGTGCAGGTTGGGGGGGGTGACGTGGGGAGCGGGGTGCAGGTTGGGGGGGTGACGTGGGGAGCGGGGTGCAGGTTGGGGGGGGTGACGTGGGGAGCGGGGTGTAGGCTGGTAAATGGCTGTGGGTCTGCAGGAAGTGGGGGGCTCGTGGTCCCAGGGGGATCAGTGACTCCCCCAGCACCGTGTAAAGAAAAACACGCAAAGAGGAGGAATTAGAGAATTAAGTGGTTTCTACCAAAGTCTGAAACGGTGGTTGATTCTCGCTGGGGGCCTTTGAGAGCTCGAGCTTCTGAGAAGCTGTGGAAGCGGTGAGGTGTCACCATGCACTTGCTCCTCTCCGGTGGCACTATGGGGTCCGTTGCCTCTCGGAAGCCCCGACTTCGGGAGCACAACCTGGGCCACGGCTCAGAGCTGGTTTATTCCCACCCCCCAAAGCGTTGTGTGTGTCCCCCCCTCCCAGCCTTGCTAAGGAAAAAAGAGCGGCTGGTTCAGGTGTGAGGTGAAATGTCCTTGTTCAAAACGCCTTGTTCTGCTCAGTTGTCCCCATTTTGCTCTTTCTGCCTCTTTCTTTCTTGGCTCTTCTTCACCGAGTCCCATCTTTATCTTTCTTTACGGAGTTACTTTTCCCTGCTCAGGTCCCTCTGAAGGCAAAATTTCAGTTTAAGGTTCAGGAGTACAAAATAAGCGTCGCTGACACTTCAGTGGACTTCCCAATTTATTTTGCCTCACGTCGGGGCTTTTTGGGCAGGGACTTTATCCCGCCAGCGGTGTCGAAGGGCTGAAGGGCTTGTCTAGTTCTTGGCAAAGTGCTTTTAAAAATAGTTGTCGCTAAAACGCAGTCATTTCTGGAGAGGAATTCAACGGCGGTTCTGAACTGCTGGCTCAGTTCTGGCTTTGTTGGACAGGTTTTATTTTGGGGGGGGGGGAGGATTGGATTTTTTTCAGCGAGGACTAAGAATAACTTCACTGTTTGAACGGGGAAGTTCGCGGGAGGTGGATTCAACAGCCGGATTCCCGTTTGGAAAACGAGGAGGGTTAAAAATCCTCTCTCCCTTCAAGCCAGAGCCTGATATTCACCTTCTGTGACAGGAGTGGGGTAATTACCGTTGCCAACTTGTAATGGCTGGAGGGTGCTGGGGTGTTTGTTTGCTCTTAGTGGTAAAAACAAACAAACCAACCAAAAAAAAAAAAAAGAAAGGAGTGGGTTGGGCTGGTGGAACCTGCGGAGTTTGGAATCCTCACCCGTGGCCGGGATGGTCTTCTCTCAGAGGAATGTTTGGTTTCTGGTGCTGGAAGTTGGTTGGGAATTGAGAAGCGGGCGACTATTTTGGTATCCGATAGAACCTCGCCGCTTTGGGAACTTTAACGCGGGCTGTGAACTTCCTTAATTACATGCCAATCCTTTGGTTACACCTAATTGTAGCGCGTTAAGGACTTCTTCTCCCTTTTGGCACTTGCCTGTCAACTAACTGTAAAAAATTATCACGTCCACCTCGGTTACGGCGTAGCCGAACCAGGCATCTAGTTATTTTAATCTCGCCTTGTAAATCAATCCCTCCAGCTGCTTAACTATATTTTCCTGAACGCTTTCCAATTTGCCAATATCCTCCCGATACCCAATCGCTCGGGGCCGAACGTGGTTTGCATCAGGGCGCTGGAAATCGGGACTTTCTCCTGGGATTCGAAGAAGGAAAAAGCTTTACGCAAACTTTGTGAAGGCATTAAACCTCCCGCTTGCGATTCGTCTTTCGCTCTAACTTAGTTTTTCCCGGCGGAAGGGTATTTCTAACATTAATTTCTACTTATTCTCGCTCGTGTTTCTGTTTTCTCGAGGTTCCTTATTTTCCAGTCTTCTCCAGCATTTCCCACTGTGCGTATTTAGTGCTCTGATTTTTTTGTTTCCCTTTCCTCTGTGTGATTTATGAAGGTGTCAGGTGAAAACGAACTCGCTGTTGAGCCTTGCCGAGTCCCCGCCGTCACACGCTCGCCCACCTCGGTGCCTTGTGAGTCTTATTACCCTTTTTAAACTGGTTGACGGGGCTGTTACTGGTCTGAGTTCGCTTGGAAGCGCCGTGACACGACTGGTGGTGATTGCGTAGATGTGCCATGGAGGAAAGTGGCAAAAATAAAAGGATGTGGCTTAAAAAAGAAATAAAATTTCTCATTAATGTCTTTATTCCCGTCTCTTCTGAACCCTCTGAGCCCAAGTGGAGGAGGCGCTGACTGTGGAGGACGTTCTCAGGGTGGTTCCGAGGGGGTTTGTGGATGTTGCAGGAGATTTCCCTCACCCGTTTTGGGGAAGAATGGGGCAGTTTGAGAGAGGAAGCGCCGGTGGATGGTTGGGGAGAAGAAACCGAATCCTCCTTCCATCCAAGGAGCCCGTTTGTGAGATCCACTGGTTTCCCGTGACGGGGAACTGGAGCTGTGCTGGTGGATCGGGGCAGGCAGGACACATCCTCCCGCAGAGCCGGTCGCTGCCTCTTTGTGGTGGAAATATTTTTTCAAATGGCTTTTAGTAAAATACACTGGGATTCTGGCAGCCCTCGCGGGGCATGTGTTGTTTTTTGCAGCGTGATCTCTGGGTTGGATTTTCTTTTGGACTCATTTTCTGCTGCATCACATGTGATGCTTTTTCCGGGTTCTGTTTGGTTTTATTTATCCTTCTGACTTTCTTGAGGCCTTTTTTTTTTTTTTTTTTTTTGGTCATTTTAAAAATTTTTTCATTGCTAGCCCCAAAAATTGAGGCCAGATTTCTCCAGCTGCTCTTCTCCACTCATTTAGCACCCAACTACGATGCATTTGGAGGGGAAATACTGGGAGAAAATATCCCTGTGTAATAGACTTTCAGGAGTGGGGACCTGCTGCTTCCCGTAATTTAATTAATTATTATTTTTTTGGTGGGGGGGCCTATTTTTAGTAAGCTGGTTTCTCGGTTTTGGTTTCGAGGAACTTGTAAGACGCCGAGTGGTGGGGGCTGAGCAGGGGTGGGAGGAAAGGGAACTGGGTCTCCCTGGGGAGCTAGAAATGGGCTGTGTTGGGTGTCGGGGTGTGGAGGAAACTTTTTATAGAGCCTAAACCAAAAGCACATTTACAGCCTCGATTCCTTTTGAATATAAACCCGACGTTTTAATCAACCTTCGCATCGCGATTCGTCCTGTCTTTTTGGCTGATGAATTCCTCCGTCGTTGCACTTGAAGTCCTCAGAGAATCTTTTAATTCTTCTCCTTCTCCGCTTCTTTAGTGATGCGGTTTTTCTGTTTTTTTTTTTTGTCACGGTTAGGTTGATGGTTGGACTAGATGATCTTAAAGGTCCCTTCCAACCTAGATGATTCCATGATTCCGTGATTCTCCCTGATCCAAAAATTAAAGGTTTGGCCCCTGGGCAGCCTTGTTCTGCCGGAGAAGGAGCAGGAGCAGGATTTTGGGGCTGGCCCAGCTCCATCTGTGCCCTCAGCCCTTCTCCAAGGGATGGACGTGCTGGTGGGTGATCTGGAGAGGCCACACATTGGAGGACACCAGTATCTCCCAGTTTGCAGCCCTTGGAAACACTGGTATGCCCAGAGGCTCCTCTCCAATCTGCTGGTTGATGCTGGTGCGCTCTAGTTTCGTCTCCCTCTTCAGAGCCGATATTTACGGCGTGTTTTGCTGCAATTAGTCTTGGCTCGTGGGAGTTTGGCTTAATTGCTTCTCCGAAGTCCGATTTCGCAACCTTCCAAGAGCTTCTTGCCCTCTTTTTTTTTTTTTTTTCTTTTCTTTTTTTTTTTTTTGTGCTTTCTTCCCCCTCCCGATACACCCAGCGGGGCACGTGCTGGTGCAGCGGTCGGCGCGGAGCAGCCCGGATAGAGCCCGGGCTGTGTTTTAACACACGCCAAAGTTTGACATTTGTTTTTTTGAAACATGAGAAATCCAACGCCTCGACCGGCTCCCAGCGCCGTGCGGTTTCGCCGAGGCTAAACCTCGTTTTAATGCCGCCTAATTATTTAGCGGAGCGGGATTTTTTTTTTTGGCCTGCGTCTTTTTTCCTCTGAGCTCTTCGCTGGGGTGGTGGCGAGAGCCCAAACTGGCCCGGGGTGAATTGTCCTCCCTCTCGGCGTCCCCTCTCCGCCGCCGTTGTCCTCCCTCTCGGCGTCCCCCTTCCGCCACCATATATACGTGAGCAGGGGCCACCGTCCTGCGTGGGGACATGGCCAGGAGCTGAGCTCCCCGGGCGACAGGAGCTTTTTAATCCATTTTTCCGACAGAAGCAGCGTGTTGGGATTGGGAGAGAAGGCGGTGGCGGTGCCGTGCCAGCCGTTGCAAGCCGGGTCATGAATAAATCCAACTCCTCTGCTGGCGACGGGCTGTGCCGCCCACTGGGGGTATTCCTCTCTCTGCAGAGCTCTGAGCTCTCTTTGTGAGGCCCAACTACCGAAAAAACCCTCCAAAATAAGCTGTACGAAGGCATTTTCCTGCTCTTTTCCCCCCTCCCCCCCCCCCAAAAAAAAAAAAAAAAAGATGTTTGAACTCTTTTAGTGTGAAACACAAGTTTGGGCCTGGAGTTCAAAAGAGAGTAAAGCTGCAAAATTCCCGTTTCCCTGCCTTTTGGGGCCATTCTGCAGTGCTGGTGTTAGCAGAACTCTTGCCCAGCTTTCTATTTTTTTTTTATTTTTTTTTTTATGTGCTTATACAGAATATTTTCAGCCCCGGCTGGCGGAGACCTCATTCTGAATACCATTGTTACTACTTAAAATAATAATATTAATAAAAAAAGCAGCCTTTCACAGACTTCAGTGGATTAAGGACTTGGCCAGAAGTGGACTTGGCAGCGCTGGGGGAATAAGCAATACCCAAAAGGAGTGTATTTATACCTGTGGAACTAACCCTCTCGAGCTCTCTTCTACCCCTTCAACGGCTTCCAAAGCGAGTAAACCAAACTTGGAGCAGAACGTGGCTTTTTGGGGCTCCTGCCAAAAGCTCTCGTTGGTGCCGAGTCTGGTGAGCTGAAGGGAACAAATCTTCAAATCACGAAGCACTTGCTGCTTGCGATTTATTTCCAATAGCCGGCGTTTAAAATAAACTCGTTTTCTAGAGGTACAGCCGGTCGCGTCCGCGGCGGAAGATGCTGGAAATCCTTAGAAGTTTGGAAAAGGAGCTGGAACTGCCGCTGGAGAGGCTGAAGTAGGTTGCGTGTGGGCAGGGAAAGCTTGGCCAGTTCATCTTTTTTGCAGTGAAATAGAAAGTTTTCTTCTTCTTGGTGCTGTTCTCCTTGCAGCGGGATCCGAAGGTAGACTTGGCAGCCATTCTCTCATTTTTCTACTGTACCAGCAGTAGGAATATTCCCTTTTTTCTCTATTTTTTTATTCTTTTTTTTTTTTTCTGAGCGTTGGTAGGATCGAGCCGGACGAGGGACGGAGGGAAATGAGATGCACCGGCAGGTTGTCACCAGGGGTGTCAGATCTCCTGGAATGAACCGTTGGGTCCCGAAAATGTGACAGTAGAGACTTTCGCTGAGCATCCCTCAGCACGGGGTTGATTTTTACTTGTATGAAAACAGCACCGAGGAAGTTCGTCATAGAATGGTCTAGGTTGGAAGGGACCTTTAAGATCGTCTAGTCCAACCATCAACCTAACTCGGATTAGAAATCTTTCTACGGTGGAGTTCACTGTGAAAAATCCTGGAGAGTTTATATCAGAGCGAGCGTTGGCCAGATCCTCGCTGGGACCAAGCCATGAGCGAAGCCAACGTGACGAAATGTAATTTTTAATTTATTTTTTAACGCAATCTTGAGCGTGTTGGCAGTGTTTTAACGAGCAAATTCCAGTGGAGATGGTGAGAATCTTCCCGAGGGACGCTCGCTCTTCTCCGCTTCTGTCTTTCATCTTTCTGCCCCACGTTGTTTTCTTTTCCTTTTGGGTTTTTTGCTTTGTTTTGTTTTTTGGAAAGCTTTCCATTTTTAATGCACACGGAGCCCCCGTTTGTCTGAGCCGCGTTTAGGACGCCCTATCCTTCATCTGTGTAAGGTTTCGCGTTTTTGAGTTATGTAAACTATATCCAGGGAAATCATTGCTTTGTTGGCTGCTAAAAGGCAATCACTCCAAAGGCAGAACGTGCTTCTAGTTAAACAACTCACAATAATGTCCCGGATTTCTAGACATTGCTTATATTCGGAATATTTCTTGCTCCCTTCTGATTTTAGGCCTCGCATCTCAAATAACGACGCCGTAAAATGTGTGCGTGCCTTCCAATGCTAAATAAATAGAAGTGCCCACATGTGATGTAAATAATAACAGGTGGGACAAAATATTTTTTACTTTATGGCCCAGGCGTCTGTAGGAGAGCGCGGTGCCTTCCTGTCCCCTCTCCCGCTGGTGCCATTTTGGCGATTTTAATTCATTGGATTTAAAAATTCAAGGGTTTTATCCGTAGGTAGTCGCTGACACAAGAGGTTCTCCCGTCCTTAACTCCGCGTGGCCTTGACTTTGATGTTCCTTTAAAACCAGTCATCGGGAAAATACGCTTAGGTTTGACTGGCTGACGCTCCAGAGGGCTGGGCCACCATCCAGCGTGACCTGGACAGGCTGGAGAGCTGGGCAGAGAAGAACCTCCTGAGGTTCACCAAGGGCAAGTGTAGGGTCCTGCACCTGGGGAGGAAGAACGCCAGGCACCAACAGAGGTTCGGGGTGGACCTGCTGGAAAGCTCTTCTGAGGAGAAGGATCTGGGGGTCCTGGGAGATGGTGAACTCTCCAGGAGCCAGCAATGTGCCCTTGTGGCCCAGAGGGCCAATGGTATCCTGGGCTGCACAAGGAAGAGTGTGGCCAGTAGGTGGAGGGAGGTCATTCTCCCCCTCTGCTCTGCCCTGGGGAGGCCACAACTGGAATATACTGTGTCCAGTTCTGGGCTCCCCAGTTCAAGAGAGACAGGGAACTGCTGGAGAGGGCACAGCAAATGGCTGCAAAGATGCTGAGGGGCCTGGAGCATCTCTCTTAGGAGGAAAGGCTGAGGGACTTGGGGCTGTTTAGTCTGGAGAAGAGAAGACTGAGGGGGGATCTGATCAACGCCTAGAAATACTTAAAGGGGGGGGGGGGTCAGGAGGATGGGGCCAGTCTTTTTCCAGTGGTGCCCAGTGACAGGACAAGAGATGACGGGCACAAACTGGGACATAAGAAGTTCCATCTAAACATGAGAAGGGACTTCTTCACTTTGAGGGTGCCAGAGCCCTGGGAGAGGCTGCCCAGGGAAGTGGTGGGGTCTCCTTCTCTGGAGGTTTTCAAGCCCCACCTGGATGCAGCCCTGAGTGATGTGCTGTGGGCAACCCTGCTTTAGCAGGGGAGTTGAACTAGATGGTCTCTAGAGGTCCCTTCCAACTCTGACAATCCCATGATTCCGTGACTTGGGCTCTTACATCCCATTTTCAGCAGCTTTTTTTTTTTTTGTTCCCTACTCACTTTCATTGAAACAAGGGCTCTTAAGTGGCTAAATAATTTCAGGAAATGGGACTCCGGTTTCTAGGTCACTGAGGCATTTCCGAGGTAAAATAATGCATTCTCCAAGGCTTGTCACGGCTTTCTTATAATTATCTCCGCTTGGTAAGAAGCAGTGGGTCTCCGAGGTCTTTCCTCCCTTTCTTAAACTTAAATTATTTCTCTCTCCCGTAGTAGATCTCTCGCGGTATGTTGTCCCTGCTGGGAACACGTAGAGAGCTGAGGATGTATCGCCACTAACGAAGGAGCGGGAGGTGATGCCAGAGCCACGGTGATCCGGAACCTGCCCTTTAGAGAGTCCGTCTTCTCCATCTGCAAATTCCAACCTGCTGGAAGCAACCCCGGGAACGGTTCCTGCCCAGGGATCTCTGCCCCGGGGCGTCTCTCTCTGCAGGCAGCGAGGGTTCGCGTGGCCGTGGCGTGGAGGAGGGAAGGAAAGGTTGTTGCTTGAGGTGGTGGGGAAGGTCTGTGCAGTGTCACAGGATGGTAGGGGTTGGCAGGGACCTCTGGAGATCATCTCCCTCAACCCCTGGCCAGAGCAGGGTCACCCAGAGCAGGTTGGATTCATCCAGGGGGGGTTTGGAATCTCTCCGGAGCAGGAGACCCCACACCCTCTGTGGGCAGCCTCTTCCAGGGCTCTGCCACCCTCACGGGAGAGAAGTTCCTCCTCGTGTTCAGATGGAACTTCCCGTGTCCCAGTTTGTGCCTGTTGCCCCGTCACTGGGCACCACTGGGAAGAATCTGGCCCCATTCTCTGGCCCCCCCCACCCTTTAGTTATTGCTCAGCATCGATGAGACCCCCCCTCAGCCTTCTCTTCTCCAGCTGAACAGCCCCAGGTCCCTCAGCCTTTCCCCAGCAGAGAGATGCTCCAGCCCCTCATCATCCTCGCAGCCCCCGCTGGACTCTCCCCAGCAGCTCCCTGTCCTTCTTGAACTGGGGAGCCCAGAACTGGTCCCAGTCTCCAGCTGGGTCCTCCCCAGGGCAGAGCAGAGGTGGGGGATGACCTCCTTCGACCCACTGGCCACCCCAGGAGACCTTCTTGGCCACAAGGGCACATTGCTGGTCTGTGGGCAACTTGTTGTCCACCAGGACTCTCACGTCCCTCTCGGAGCTGCTCTCCAGAGTTGGGTACAGCTCTGCTCTCACCCGTTGTCACCCTGGGCTCGCTCTTAGGTTGTTGCCTCGCTCCTGGTTACAAGATGTTCCTCTGGGTCTTGGCCAAAGGCTTGGGGTCTGTTCTGACCTCGGAGGTGGCAGCAACGGTGGTGGGAATGAGAAGTCTGACCTTGGTAGGGAGTCTCGAGGTCTTCCATGGGGTGTCTCCCGTTTTGGAAGAGGTTCTGGAGCAACCAGTTGATGATGAACCACGGCTGAGGCTTTGCTCGTTGCCGTGTTGAGGTGGGAGGTTGTATTTGATGGGAGCTGGTTGGGTGCTCCCATAAAGCACCCTACGTAGGTGCTGCCAGTGCGTCCTGCTCTCTCTGCTCTCGGGATCCTGCAGTTTGGTCTCTCCCTTGTGGTTTAGTGTAAATTCCTTAGAGACATTCCGTAAAGTCCATCTGTTTTTTCCCAGAATCTGTGTTGGGAAGCACAGCTTTGGCATATGATGATTTAGAGACGGTCTTTCTCCATCGTCTTGCCTGGAGAAGTTACTGACTTGCTGGTTTGTGTTGGATTTTTGTCTTGTGCTCATGAAAGGCTTCGAAACCCTTTGGACAGATGCCTTTTTGTATTAGAAAATCTGATTCTTGGCGCCGAGCGGGAGAAACCTTGCGTGTTGTGCCAAGCTACGGCCGCTGTGGTGGTGTTTGGCAAGGACTCGTTCAAGTAGGTGTTTGAAGAGCAGCAGCTACTTCTCTCTCGGGAATCTGAGCCTGAAAGGAGGAGGAGGAGGACGCCGTGTGGTGTTAGTGCCATGGAACGCGACCTCCTCACCCCTCAAAAACACCAAACTCCAGAAGCTCTCGCACCCTGGTGTCCCTCAGCTCCGTGTCGGAGAGCAGAAGGACCTCCTGAAGGAGATTCCACATCACTTGAGCTTCTTGCGGTTGATCTCGCTTGCTTTTTTTCCCCACCACGGTGTTCTGCATAACTTAAACACCACCCACCCCCCCCCAAAATCCTTCCCTTTGTGCTGCCCGCCATGTACGGGCAGCCCCGGGGCTCACCCTGAGGTGACACCAGGCTTTCTCCAACACCTCGCTCCGACATGGAGAGGCCAGGCCAGATCTGAGCTGGAGACCGGCCACCGCGAGGAGGCTCTTGGGCAACGGAGAGAGGGTTTTTATCCTGAGCTTCTCTAATGGTTTTTATCCTGTGGAGGCACCGTGAAACAAATGATGCTTTTTGTTATGGTGACGGTGAACTCGTTAGTGTTTGTACGAGGGTTGTGCAGTTGGGGGGACGGCTTGAAGCTCTCTGCTGGGAGAAACCTCCTGGCTCCTGGAGCTCTCGGCCGAGGGGGTTTGTTGCTCTGAGCGAAGGGGGAAAAAAAGCTTTTCTGGTCTCGGCGAAGCCTCCCGTGGCCGGTTCCCCGGTTTGGGGCCGGGTTAGTGCTTTGGCTGGAGTTTGTTTGACGTTCAACAGGACGGTGACAGACACCCCCCCCCGACCCCATCGCGCTGAGAGGAGCGACTGTTGGTGGTGGCTGCGGCTTCGTGGGAGGTTTCACCCTTTTCCCAAAGCGCCTGGGAACGCTCTTCGCAGCCGGGCTGTTAATTTACTCCTCTTTGAGCTGAGAAGAGCATCTTTTTAAAGCCAATTTTAGGGCCAAATATCATGCCTGGTAGGAAAGGTCGATCTTCTGACAGCCCTGACTGCAGCTCGGGGGGGGTGATGAAGTTCCAAGGGTATTTTAAGGCGCTTAGAAGGGATAATTGATGGAGCAGCGCAGCTTTGACGCTATCGAGGTGATAAATAGTATTTTGGGATGCTTTTGTGAACAGAGGTTCCTCAAGAGCGGCGCTGAAGGCCCGGAAAGGTCCATCCAGATGGGTGAGTGCTTGGACTTTGCTTTCCCGACCCTGCGCTGTGGGTTAGCTCCTTAACGACCGGTTAAATCCGGGCTGTCTGTTGGAGATTTACTTCAGGTCAGTTCCTTGCCAATATTCCAGTTTATACAGTTGGGTTTGCTTTGTCAAGCTTATAAAGCATAAGGGTGTTATGCCTCTAAAGCAGGTTTTATAGGTTTTTGGCCTTCTTTTCCCGGCCGAGGATTTTTTTTTTTTTTTTTAAGCTCTCTTGGAGCTTTTTTTTGGTTACAAAGCAAACGTTCTCACCCCTTCCCTCGCACCCCGAAATAACATTTTATAAAGTCGGAGCCCAGGGCTAACAGCCGCTCGCGCTTTTTCACGGAGCTCGGCGGTGGCCTCTCCCTTTAAAACCCGAAAATCTTTCGCAACGGCTTTGGGTGTAGAAGAGCTGGGGGGTAAATAGTCCAAGAGAGACCCGGGCACCCGAAGGAGCAGAACAAGCTCCGGTGCCCGAGTCCCTGCAGGCACTTCATTTAGTTTGGGAGCCAGCAGTGGGAATTAGGTGCCAAATTGACTTTCCCAAAGTACCTAAAAGCAGGTTGGGCACCAAACCCACCCCCTCGTAGAGCCTCCCTCCTGCGACGAGGAGGCCTAAATGTTAAAATGGTTGGGTTTGTTTTTTTTTTTTTTAAGGAAAAACTTGATATATATGTTTTTAACATCCTTTATGATGGATTGTGGGGCTGTGAATCGTCCCTGTGGTGCTGTAGGTTAATCCACGGGGGCGGGGGGGGGGGGGGAATGCCGATGCCAAACCCCAGCCCAGGGCTGTGGGAGCACTGGGGTCCCCCCTCTGTCCGTTTTGGGGGTGCAGCCGCCTCCGAGACCCCGCGGATCCCTGCCCGTCCGGAGCTCCCAGTGCTTGAGTGTTGGTTTGGACGGTCAGGAAGCCGGAGGCAGCGAGCTGTTAATGACTGCACTTCGAAAAATAATAAAGAGCCTTTCCTGGAACGGTCTCAAAGCAACATGTTTCCTTCCTTGCATTTTAGTGGCAAATCTCTTACTATTTTTGAGAGCTTGGGGCAGTGCCTTTTACTTCCTTTTCTTTTGGCTGCCGGGGTAGAAATGGCCATCTTAAGTCTGCTTTTTTTTTTTTTTTTTTTTTTTTTTGGTTGCTTGGTTGGTTTTTTTTCCCCTCGTACTTACCAAAAAGCAGGTTTTTGGTGGTTTTTTGGTTTTTTTTTGTTTTTTTTTTTTCCATTGCAACCGACCTCTCTTCCAGCTCCCGGCGGCAATTACAGCTTCTGCCTGGGGTCCGCCTGCGCTCTTGTATATTCTCCTGCAGTAAGATGTACGCTATGGCACGGATCCTGCGCAGCCATCTATAATAATCTCGTTTATGGTGGGTTTTTTTTTTTTTTTATCTCTTTCTTCCCCAGTAGCAGTGGTACTGCCTGTCCTTGGGGCCTGGGGCTGGTGTCTTGAGCGCTGTTTGGGTTTGAATAGGCTTGTTTGTATCGCGGGGCTGGGTTGTTAAAGCTCTTGGCAGGGCTCCCAGGTCTCTGCAAAGTTACCCAAATTGATCTGGGATGGCCTCGCCGCTCGTTAGTCTCTGAGAATTAATCCCATATAGCTCAGTCTCATAAAAAAAAAAAAAAAAAAGTTAACTCCTAGCTCTGTTTTTACCTCTGGCGTTAAACTGGCGGCACCAAAAGGGGGAGAGGAGCGAAGTGATGGAGGAGGAAAGAAGCTTCTGTCATCGGTGTCGTTTGTACGTCGCAATAATCCCAGGAGACGAAGAATCCCTTCTCTTTTTTTTTTTTTTTGGGGGGGTGTTAAATATGGGGATTATTACAAAAAGGCTGTTTCTGATCCAGTTCTGCCTTTTCTCCTGCTAAATACTGTAATTTCCCGACAAAAGCCGCAGCCCTCCCTGGCTCCTCCGCCCTTCTTAAAAACCCTTTGCCCTATTTAATAGCCCCGGGGGACGATTGCAAACGGGTTTTCTGCATCTCCCCGTGTGTAGAAAGACGTTTTTACCTTTAGCTGCACCTTTGCTTGGACTTGTTCCTGCCTGCCCGAGGCCAGTGCCTGCCCTGGTTTTTAATCTGACTGTTGAGGATACTTTTATTTCTTTTTTATTTTTTATTTTTTTCCATGTTTTGGAAAGTAAACCGGTCGTAATCTCTGCTCCAGCCCGTGTCCTGATGAGACGGGCCGGGCCACTTGCTCTGAACCATCTGGGTGTCCTCTTCCTGCTCGCGGATGCCATCGCCCGTCTCGGATGAGCTCCCTCGCCCAAGAGCCTTTTTGGGGTGCTGGGTGCCGCCGTCACCCCGGTATCGGCACCGATCCTGCCACCCAGGCGCCAGCTCAGTCACCCTGGGGGATTTATCTGCTTTTCCTCGTTTTTCCTCACTTTTCCTTCCACCGTTGGCATCAACTCCTGGCAGACTTTTAAAACCGATGCCGGAATTCCCTAACTTGTCCCTTTTGGCAGTGCAGCGCTCAAGCGGTTTGTTCTTTTGGAGGCTGCAAACCCGAGGGGTAAGAGAGCGCCATGGGGGACCGAGGCCTTTGAGTGGAATCTGAAAAATATCCATATTTTTCCATAGAGCAGAAAAATAACCTCTTTATAACCAGAATATAGAGCGAGGGAGGCTGGATCGTACCTACAGGTTCATCTACTGGAAACAAACAGCCTTTTTACTTCTACACCGACACCTCTCCCCGACAATCTTAATTTACAGGCGCTTCCCTCGTTCTGTCCTTCCTCTCCATGTCCCAATCTCTAGCGATTTTTCTTTCTTCCAACCCATTTTTGCGTCTCATTTCTTCGCTCTTTGGTCTTCCTTAGCCCAGAGAGACGCTTTGCTTTTGTTTTCTGTTCCCCTTTAAGCCTATTTTTAGGCGGTGGCTCCGCGGCTCTTTTGGTTTTGCTTCGTAGTTGGTGCAACCTCGGGCTTTAATTTTTTGCGGTCGCATTCACGTAAAGTTTATCCTTATGATTTATGGGGAATAAGGCAGAGGTGTGCTCCTACCGGTGTGTCGGTGCTGGAGAAGAGGGGGGGGCTGCGCTGGGGGGCTGAGCTGGCAAACTGGATTTTTGCATAAGCCCAAGGATTTGAAGTATTTTGGCTTGTCTTGGGAGGCGCGGATGGGAGAGCGTTGGGCAGGAGCATTCCTGCCATAACAATAGTCACATGCGAGGACAACAATAGAGCCTTATTTTTAGAGCATTTTTCAGAGCAACTCTCTCCCCCAACGTTCAGCCGAGTTAATGACCTGGTAGTTTCTTCCATCTTAACGCTGAGGTTGAAGGAAAAGTGGGTTTGGTTTTTTTTTTTTTAATGACAATTTGACGTGATCCAGAGGGAAACGGTGTTTTCCCGATTGGGGGGAGCTCTAAGGGTCCCGGTGTTGGGTACAGATGTTGGGCCACAATCGGAGGCTGCTGGACACAGGAGGGTAAGAGACCAAACGTCCTCGGAGGGGATGAGGGACCAGTTGCTCATGAATTTCGCAAAATAGAAGAGGCATGACTCAAGATTGACACGTCTTGGCTTGAGGCGGCTTCCAGACCTCAGCTGCTCGTCAGGAAGGGAGCGATGCTGTTAAACATCTTTGTCAGAGACACGGACAGTGGGATCGAGAGCGCCCTCGACGAGTTTGCCGATGAGACCGAGCTGTGTGGTGCTATGACACGCTGGAGGGATGGGATGACATCCAGAGGGACCTGGACAGGACAGAGAGGTGGGACCGTGCCAACCTCATGAAGTTCAAGCAGGCCAAGGACAAGGTCCTGCACCGGGGTCAGGACAATCCCAGGCACAAATCCAGGTTGGGCAGGGAATGGCCTGGGAGCAGCCTTGAGGAGAAGGACTTGGGGGTGTTGGTGGGTGAGAAGCTCAACAGGATCCGGCAATGTGTACTGGCAGCCCAGAAAGCCCCCCACATCCTGGGTTGCATCCCCACCAGTGGGGCCAGCAGGGCGAGGGGGGGGATTCTGCCCCTCTGCTCCCCTCTGGAGAGACCCCCCCGCACCAAGTGCTGCCTCCAGCTCTGGGGCCACCAACATCCCAAGGACACGGAGCTGTTGGAGCGGGGCCAGAGGAGGTGGGAAGGCTGGAGCCCCTCTGCTGTGAGGACAGGCTGAGAGAGTTGGGGGGGCATTGGGACGCTGGTCTGGGCAAGAGCTGGTTTTGCTTACCTCAATAATCAACATTTCCAGTTATTTAAAAGTAATATCTGCAGGAAGGATTAAAAAAAGGCAGCCCATATGGTGCCCTCCCCCCGCTGCACCGGGCCATAAACTGGAGTGGTCCCAGAGCCATTAAGTGGTCCCATTCCACGAAGCCATTAAGAAAAAACACAGCCCGTTATCCTTGTCTAGACAGACACCTCGGGGTAAGATTTTTAACTCCCTGAAAAGGAATTTAGACGTATTACACGCATCACCAACAGCGGTGAAAGACCAGCCTTCCCGAAAAGGATTTCCCCCGGGACCCACCTTGGCACCTCACGAAACCCATTTAAAAAACTCCCGGTGGGAAGCAGTTTGGGAAGAAGAGACCCGAGGAGCTGGATCCGCGTTTTTCAAGAGCACGTTTGGCGTTTACGGATCCTTTCATCCAAGATGCTCTATCCCCTTTTCAAATACACTATTTTAGCTTTACTATTTTAGCCTCTTTTTTAGAGGAAAAGAGCTTCCATATCTCTGCAGCCACAGGAGAAGCAGTGGGTTTAGCTGGCAGCAACAGCCCGGTGCCACAGAAAGGGCCACAGTCGGACTTTTAATTGTTTTTTAGTGTCGTTACCCACAGCCACACTTTCACAAGAGCTCGTTACTGCAAATATCTCACACCCCAGTGGTGAGGACACTCCATTGCCCCGGGACCCAGGTAGGAGCATTTGCATTGGTAAAGCTTTTACCGCCCTGTCCCAGCTGAATTCATAGAATGGTTTGAGTTGGAAGGGACCTTAATGACCACCCAGTGCCACTCCCTGCCCTGGGCAGGGACACCTCCCACCAGACCAGATTGCCCCAAGCCCCCTCCAACCTGGCCTTGAACCCCTCCAGGGATGGGGCAGCCACAGCTTCTCTGGGCAACCTGGGCCAGGCTCTCACCACCCTCACACCAAAGAAGTTCTTCCCCACATCTCAGCTCAAATCTCCTGATTTTTGGTTTAAAACTGTTCCTTCTCGTCCTGTGGCTCCACTCCCCAAACACCATCCCTGGAGGGATCTAAAAGCCGGTGCTGAGGGACATGGGTCAGTGATGGGTTGATGGTTGGTCTTGATGAACTTCAAGGTCCCCTCCAACCCAGGGAAGTGGTGGAATCACCGTAGAATCCCAGAACGTTTTGGGTTGGAAGGGACCTTAAAGCTCACCCAGTTCCATCCCTTCTAGTGGCTGGGACATCTTCAATGAGACCAGGTTGTTCCAAGCCCCCTCCAACCTGGCCTTGAACCCTCCAGGGATGGGGCAGCCACAGCTTCTCTGGGCAACCTGGGCCAGGCTCTCACCACCCTCACAGCAAAGAATCTCTTCCCCAGATCTCAGCTCAATCTCCCCTCTTTCAGTGTCAAACCCTTCCCCCTCATCCCATGGCTCCCCTCCCTGATTCAGAGTCCCCCCCCAGCTTTCCTGGAGCCCCTTTAGGGACTGGAAGGGGCTCCAAGGTCTCCCCGGAGCCTTCTCTTCTCCAGGCTGAACCCCCCCAACTCTCTCAGCCTGTCCTCACAGCAGAGGGGCTCCAGCCCTCCCAGCATCTCCGGGGCCTCCTCTGGCCCCGCTCCAACAGCTCCTTGTCCTTCCTGTGCCTTATCTCTGGGCCAGAAGAACAGGGGATGTCCCCAGCAAATCGAGAATGAGATTTAACTTCAGGAAAAAGTCATCGTTGCTCTTGGATAATCCGGAGAAACGGAGGATTGTGGCCGATATCCGGTGTCACAAACGTCCCCTTGCTCTGGCGAGGAGTTAAAGTCGTGGCTGAAGGTGGGAATAAGATCTGCTACAGACTATTTGGGTTGAAAATGTCCTTTTTTTCAGTTGTTTTTCCGTGAGGTGGCAGCTGCCCATTGGGTCTGCGCTGACAGAACTTTGAAGAAGGCTCCAGTAATCGGTCTGCGTTTCTTCCCTTCCCCTTTGCTGTTTCCAACATGCTAAAAATCATCAAAAGGGTGAAATACTGTCACGCGGCTGCAGGAAGAGGAATGGGAATGTGTTCCCAGTATCCAATCATCTGCTTATTCTGCCTGTTCTTAAGAATGGAATTTATTGAAGCAATTTATCCTGACTAAATGCGATATAAATCTGAGCACACGTATGTACATACCACTCATATTCTGTAGTGAACGAGCAGCTAAATCTTTCTTTAAAGAATGAGTGAATCCTCCTGGCACTTTGCAAGATCAAGTAAACTGGGGGGGTTTCTTTTTGCAGCTTTTATATGCATGAGAAGCATAAATATGAGGTAGAGAGACCCTGAAGTCCTTCACGTTGACGAAGGCAGGAGGTTGACGAGGGGGGGAAGGAGGGAGCTCTGAGCTGTGTTAATTAAAAAAGCACAGGGCTGGCTGTGAAATTCCGCCTTCTCCCCCCGTAATAATTACGCCGTGTGTTTAACAATCGGATTTGTTTGTTGATGACACAGACACATCCCCAACCTCATCCCACGCAACTGGGTTTAAATACAGGAGGGTGATTTAAACAGTCTTTAGACGCTTCCAGCGCCAGCCTGGCTTTGGCAGGAAGGGATGTTACAACTGTCCTTTGAACTTTGGTGACTTCGTGGCCGTCTGTGAAGTTTGGTGACTTTGCTCCGGTGCCGTAGGTCTGAACTTGGAGCTGCTCAATCATTGCAGATGACACCAGGTTAGGTGGGAGTGTTGATCTGCTGGAGGGTAGGAAGGCTTTGCAGAGGGATCTGGACAGGCTGGATGGATGGGCCGAGGCCAATGGGATGAGGTTCAACAAGACCAAGTGCCGGGTCCTGCCCTTGGGTCACACCAACCCCGTGGGCGCTCCAGGCCTGGGGCAGAGCGGCTGGAGCTGCCCGGCAGAAAAGGACCTGGGGGGTGTTGGTCGACTGTGGGCTGAACATGAGCCAGCAGCGTGCCCAGGTGGCCAAGAAGGCCACCAGCATCCTGGCCTGTGTCAGGAACAACGTGGTGAGTAGGACTCAGGAGGTGATGGTCTCCCTGGACTGGGCACTGGTGAGGCCCGACCTTGAGGGCTGTGGCCAGTTTTGGGCCCCTTCCCACAAAAAAGACATTGAGGGGCTGGAGCGGGTCCAGAGAAGGGCAACGGAGCTGGTGAGGGGTCTGGAGAGCCCAAGGAGAGGGGTCTGGAGCACAAGTCTTGTGAGGAAAGACTGAGGGAGCTGGGGGCGTTCAGCCTGGAGAAAAGGAGGCTGAGGGGAGACCTTCTCGCTCTCTACAGCTCCCTGAAAGGAGGGTGTAGCCGGGGGGGTCGGTCTCTTCTCCCAAGGAACAGGCGAAGGGGCAAGAGGAAACGGCCTCAAGTTGCGCCAGGGGAGGTTCAGGTTGGATATTAGGAACGATTTTTCCATGGAAAGGGTTATTAAGCCTTGGAATGGGCTGCCCAGGGAAGTGGTTGAGGCACCATCCCTGGAGGTGTTTAAAAGACGGGTTGACATAGTGCTTAGAGACATGGGTTAGTGATGGTTTATTATCAGAGGTAGGTTGATGGTTGGACTAGATGATCTTAAAGGTCCCTTCCAACCTCGGCAAGTCCATGATTCTATAGAATCATAGAATTGTCTAGGTTGGAAGGGACCTCTGGAGATCATCTAGTCCAACCTCCTGCTAGAGCAGGGTCACCCAGAGCAGGTCCCACAGGAACGTGTCCAGGTGGGTTTTGAAGGCCTCCAGAGAAGGAGACCCCACCACCTCTCTGGGCAGCCTCTTCCAGGGCTCTGCCACCCTCAAAGTGAAGAAGTTCCTCTTCGTGTTTAGGTGGAACTTCTTATGTTCCAGTTTGTGCCCGTTGCCTCTTGTCCTGTCACCGGGCTCCACTGGAAAAAGACTGGCCCCATCCTCCTGACCCCCCCCTTTTAAGTATTTCTAGGCGTTGATCAGATCCCCCCTCAGTCTTCTCTTCTCCAGACTATAAAGCCCCAAGTTCCTTGGCCTTTCCTCCTAAGAGAGATGCCCCAGGCCCCTCAGCATCTTTGTAGCCCTTTGCTGTGCCCTCTCCAGCAGTTCCCTGTCCTTCTGGAAGTGGGGAGCCCAGAACTGGACACAGGACTCCAGATGGGGCCTCACCAATATCCCGATACCATGGTCTTACCAGGTCTCCATACCCCGAAAGATGGTGGAATAACTCTCCCACCCATCTCCCACCCGTGTCCCCTTTGTGTCTGAGCTGATTTCTCTTCTTATTTTCTTACAGCAGGGCCACCCCCTGCGAGGAGTGCGAAGGGCGATGAAGGACCATCCGCTGTCTCTTGGCTCCTTCCGAGCTCAGCTTTTTGAGCAGCGAATGAAGGTTTAGACTCGATATTTTCGGTCAAGTGCAGGCGAGAAAAGGCGTTTCATGGGTTTTGTGCTTCTCGTCTTTGCGGCGTCAGGGAGTTGGTGTGAGCTGGGGTTCGGTGTCACGAGAAGGTTTGGCCTCTTTGATCCCCCCCCTTTCTAGAGGCTGCTTTTGGGGGTTAAAGCTTCCCAAAGAAGCCTGGCACCGGTCACCAGCCGTGACAGCAGCTCCTGTGTCCATGTTAGGACACAGCAGGTGGTTGAAGTCATCTCCAGGGCCTGAAGGAGCTTCCTCATGGAGGAGGACCAGTTGTGGATGGAGGTTTGACCCCTCTTTTGAGCAGGCGGGAGCCAGGGTGGAGTATTTTGGTTTCTCCTCAGTGCTTTGGCTTCTCCAGTTCCCAGTATGGAGCTGTGGAAGTTCAGAGGGACGGTGGGAAGAGCTTTGTCTTAACCTGTCCTCGCTCGGGTGCGTCTTGCCGTCATCTGTCACCTCCACCATCATCTGTCACCTCCAGGCTGGCCTTTGCCGGGGTTTAATCTTCGATACGGAGCCTCTGCTGTCCCCCTGCGCCACCCCCAGCTCTGCCAGCCCCGTTCCACCCCCGTGGCCTTTCCTGGGGGGGGATTGGGGGGGGGGGGTGTTGTTCCTGCCCATCTCCATGGCCTTTATTATTACTCCTCTCCCATTCTGGGCAGCGTTTTGGCCGCCCGCCCGTTCCGTTGTTGGTGCCAGGGCTGTTTCTCCCTTGTGAGCCCGCGTTTGCAGGAGGCCCCCCCCCGCAGTTTCGCTCCATAAATCCCAACGCGGTCGAGCGTCGTGGCCCTCGCTCCCCTTTTCGCGGGATGAGAACAGCCCTTCGTGGCTACTTTCCCGTAGCTTTTGGCTAGTGCCGTCAGGGAGGGGAATTCCACCGTTTCCAGCCATCCCTTTTAGCCGCCCTAGAATAGAAAAATAATCCTTTTATTTATTTATTTATTTTTCATATTAAGCGATAATCGATTTTCTGCCTCTTTTCCAAAGCAGAAGGGGGGCTGTTTTCTGAAGCACGTATCCCCCCCTCCACCCTCGGCCGCATTCTTGGAGCCCTTTCTCATACGGCTCCTAAAAATACCGAGCCTGCCCACCCCGGGTGCGTGTGCCTGCGCCGATTCGTGGCCTGGAAATGCAAAAAAAAAAAGAAAAATCGGGCTAAAAAGGGTCTGTATCTTCCTTTGAAGGGGTTTTGGCTCCGGTCTGGTCTCGTTTCTGCTCTTGGCCGTGGGGGACCTGACGTGCGGAGCCGAAACCGAGACGCTGGAAGTCCCACGAAGAGCCGGAACGTGTTCTCGTAGTAACCCCCCCCCCCCCCGACTCCCCCACGAAGAGAAGAGAGAGCGTTTGCTTTATTACAGCTTTTTTTAAAAAAAAAAAAAATCCGGCTGTAAAAATATCAGTGGGTGGAGGGGACCCATTATTTCTTGAATTGGAGGTGGGGGCGGGGGGGTTACTTTATTTACTCTTATTTTTTTATTAATAAGAATAGCTTTACTTGTGGCATAATAGGGCTGAGTGTTTTGTTATCCTTGGCTATAATCGGTGATAAACTACCCCTGCCATCAGCCTCGGAGTTTACCCACTGGGGAGCCGGATTATTGCCTTGTAAAACGGAGCACCACTCCTATAATCCCTTAATTAATTAAATGACAAATTTGAGTTCTCTCCCATTGAAAATATAACTTGGACGTAGAGAGGACTTGGATTTATTTGATGGCTTCTTGCTTGTGCTATTTTTTTTTTATTATTTTTTTTTTTATTTTTCTTCCTGTAGGTTGTCACTGTCTTCGCTGACGTGCGTTGTAAATGCTAAGGGGGGGGTGACAGGGGGTGTCCCCTTTCCTCGACACCCACCGTCAGTGGGGGGGGTATTTCGTAGGTTTTCCTGCTCTGGATGGTCCTTTACAAGAGCTGAGGGTTGTCCCCGTCTCGCAGGTGGTGACACCGAGATGCAGAAAGTTCCTTGGTCCTCTGGAGCATCCTTGGTGGCCCTTGGTGACAACCCGGAGTGGGAAAAGTCCTGCTCCTTCCCTCCCTGCTCTCTCACTGTCCCCGTCCCCAACGAGCCCTCGTGGCTTCTCCTCGTATGTGAAAAATCACCCGGGCCCTCCAAAGTCTTATTTAAACTTGGCTTGGATTTAATTTCTCTTCCCCGATTGTATCCAGGGCACAAAGAGATCCTCCTTCCCCGGGAGCGCAGCGGTGATTAATGACAGCCCTGCAAAAGGGCCAGCTTCTCCTCTTGATATTTTTAATATTTTATTTTTTTTTTATTTTTTTTTAGCTTATTTAACAATTTCCTCTCTTTTCCTCCCCAGCTTGGCTCAGCTGCATGAAATATGGGAGACGACAGGCCGTTTGTGTGCAATGCCCCCGGCTGCGGACAGGTACGTTTACAGGATACTTTATTGGGAACGTGTCGCCGTGAATCAAAGTGGCTGTTTTATCACGGAGGCAAAGAGTTTAAAGCCGGTGTTTTACGTGATCACGGGAGGTAATCAGATCAGAGGATTTGCAGTGTGTAAATCCAGGTTATGAGCAAGCGCGGGACGCTCCAAAGTAATGAAATCTTCCACGTTTTGTGCCGGATTGTTATTCCGACGGCGTTTTTCCACCCGTCCCACAGCCCGGGGGAGAACACGCTCCTGGTCCCCGGGGAGAACACACTCCTTGTCCCCAGGGACAACATCCTCCTGGTCCCTTGGGAATGTTTTCCCCCATAACGTGGCTCATCTTCTTCCTGCGGGTATTTAACCCGAGGACGGGGATTCGCTCTTCGCTGGAGAATATTCCCTAAAGCAGCTGGGAATGCGACAGTGGATGGTTTGTGTTACTGGAACCCCAAACTGCCGGAGTCTATTTTTGGGCTGGCAAAAAAAAAAAAAAAAAAAAAAAAAAAAAGGCAAAGCAAACAAGCCCCATTGTGAATTTTCCCCCCAGGGACGGCGTTCGGGGCTTGGCCACAGCCTTGCGAAACTCTTGCCCGCTTTCCTCGGGCAACCGATTATCTCTTGGAGGGAGTCACATCCCCTTTTCGCTCACAAGACCTTTCTCGTGGGTGAAACACACCTTTTCACTGCCTTTTGCTGGGTTTTACAAAGCTTTTTTTTTTTTTTCTTTTCCCCCCCTTTGGCTTTCCCGAGCTCTCCCCTTTCTCTCAGGGTCTCTCCGGTGCAGCGTCCTGGTGTTAATGGGGGGAATTAGATGGGGGGGGGGGGGATTGTGCAATTATTGCTGGGGCTGGTTTAATTGGGAGCGATTAGAGACCGGGGCTCCTGTGGGCGCTCTGCGGAGCCCGGCGAGAATTGGATTTGTCTATTTTGGAGCGTTTCAACCTCAAAATGTTGAGAAGAAGGGGGGGGGGTGGGGGGTGGAAATTGTGGCTTTTAATTAGATATTAAGTGATGTTCGCACACTTTGTTTTCCTGGCCGCCGCCGGCGCATGTTGAGTTGCCAAATTATTATGGCTGTGGCACATCGGGGAGCTCTTACCGGTCCCAGGGTACCCCCCCAGTCCCACCCCCCTCCAATCCTTCAACGTCTTTAATATCTTAATGCCTTTTGTGGGTCTCTCCGTTGAAATTCCAGATAATTCTGTATCCCCAGGGCGCGTCCTTTGAGGCTGCGTGTGGATTCTGGGACGCGTTTATTTTTCTAGGGCAGAAATGGGTCAAAAAAACTCTCTTCTGGTGATTCTCGGGGGCTGGGGCTCTTTAAAAACACCCAGTTTGGGACTTCACTTTTTGGTCATTCCGGCGTTAGGCTCATCTGAAGCGTTTTCTATCCACTCATGGGTGATCTTCCTCTTTTTTTTTTTTTTTTTTTAAATTCTTCCTTTTTTTTTTTTTTTTTTTTTCTTGGCTGCTTTTTATCTTGAACTTCTTTGCCTGTGAAATTGTGCAAGTCATTTATAAAATGTATTAGCTGCATTTGAGCACTTAATGATGTGAGGACTTCAATCATACAACCTTAAAATCGGATTCAAACAAGCAATTAAGGCAAACAACAATGTATTTAAATTTAATCTCCCCCAATCTCCCACAAATGACATATAAAGGTGGTTGCTTCCTCCTTTTCGCTGTTCCAGCCTGCTGCTTATGGGTAATTCTGACAATTCTTCATGTTAATATTGAAATGTTAGAATCCGGGTAATTCATCCCGCTGTGATTCATGGGGATCTAACCTGACCTCGCGCGCCGTTTCCTAGAACGTCCTTCAATACCTGCTCAAACCAGAGCGGGTGTTAAATAATGATGATCCCGGCTTTGACGGAAAATATTTCCAGTGATGGAAAACTCACCGCGGCCCTTGCTTAAGTTGTTCTAATAGTTAATTGCTCTCGCCGGGAAGGAAAAAAAAATATGCTTTATTTCCAGTCTAAACCCCTTCAGCTGCAGCTTCCAGGCTGTGGATCTTGTTCATTTTTTTTTTGTTTGTTTGTTGGATGGGAAGATCCTTCCCGTCGAATTCCTGGGAAGGTCCTTCCCGTCAAATTCGTGGTGTCTGTAGACGTTCGCTGACCGACCGAGTCGCCCCAAAACAACCCTTTGCGCTGCCTAAATACCCGGAGCCCCCGGCTCTCCCTGGAAGTAAGTCCTGGTGTGGGGTTTTTGGGGTTTTTTTTTTTGATCCTTTATTCTCTACATCAGCTTCAAATCGAAGGTTTTTTAAGAGCCTTCGCGAACCCTGCTCCCCAGAGCCGCCCCGACCGGCGTTAGGAGCATCAGCGGCTAAAATCGGCAGCGATTTCTGGGGCCGGTGGAGGAAAATCGGATGGTTGCCATGAGCTGGACGAGGCAGCTCAATGGCTCGCTTGGAATATTAAAAATAAATCGGAATTTGAAGCTGGGGGAAGGAGGGGGCTGGTGGTGGGCTCCACTTCTGCTTTGGTCCCCCGACGGCTTCTCCTGCCTTTTTGGCGCTAAACCCTGACCCCCGAGGAGCTCCCGTGGATTGTCCCACCAGAAGTGGCTTCTTCGCATGGACTCACGTCAAAGCGAAGCCTTAATGAGGATCAGAGGGGGCTGCGCCTCCCTCAGCTCGTTCCCAAAGTTGGAGACCCTTGGCTTGAACCAGAGGGGACACAAAGGGGCTGTGGGCTCTCTGTCACCTGCTGTGGCACCCTGACCTTCCCGCGGGTGCTGGGTGCCTGCGGCTCCCATCGGAGTCCGTACGACCCAGAGTTTGGAGCTTTCGGGAAGATAATCTGATTTCTTTCTCACTCGGGCGGGTGCTGCGTTACTGCTTCCAGCACGGGAAGCTTCTTCCCAGTTCAAACCCGGTCCAGGCTGGGGCTGGCACTGGGAAGGGAGATTTCCTTGCAGGATTCAGCCTTTTTTTTTTTTCCCCTGATTCCTTAAGACCTTTGGGTACATTTTGCTTAAAAAAAGGCCGTTTGAATGGGAGGGTGTCGGTGGCTCTTTGGTTATCAGGGTCGGCATTTTTGGGACAATGCCTGGCTCTCTGTGTTCTTTCCCCGCGGTGGCTCCGGCGTCTCCATCCCATTTCTAAACCTTTCATCCCATTCCCAACCCATTGGCGTGTTTTTATCCCTGTGGATTCCTCCTCTTTCGGGTATTCCCCCATTTGAGGGGATTTTAGGGGGGCTGCTCCCAGGGGAACAGGCTGCTTCGGTCCGGAGTAAATTGGGGTGGGGTTTTTGGGGGTTCACTCTCAGCTGGGGCAGGGGGATAAACAGCCCAGTTAATTTTCTGCTCGCTGTAATTAGTGATTGGCCTCTTGCCGTCGCTGTGTGGGGACGGGGTGACGGGAGGAGGAGAAGAGGGGGAACAAGAAGGGGGGGGCCAAGAGCCAAACTCATTTGAGC
Source organism: Numenius arquata (assembly GCF_964106895.1). Lineage (NCBI taxonomy): Eukaryota > Metazoa > Chordata > Aves > Charadriiformes > Scolopacidae > Numenius > Numenius arquata. Next base: position 56,555 of record NW_027415439.1, on the reverse strand, counting down.
TGGAGGCTGGAGACAATTCCTGTGAAGCCAGTGCTGATTTTCCCCCTTTTAGTTTAAAGGAAAATAAAATTATTTCACTTTTTGACCCGTTCGCTGCTTTTCCCCCCTGTAGCCGGTACCAACCCCATCTTTTATGCTTTATACCCTTTTTTTCCTCCTTTCCCTTCGCTGTTTCTACACGGAAAAAGGCTGTAAAACCAACTTTTGAGGGGAGCGAGGAGGGGGAAGAGGGACCGGCCACCAAAAATAGACGAGCAGATCTTGCCGTACGTACCCCCCGTATCGCCCCGGCTTTCGGCGGGTGTGTAAACATGTTTTTGGTTGCTAGGTCTTTAGCGGGGGTTATTTTTGGATTCCTTTTACACGATCCCTTCCCAACAGCGGGGTCTGCCCTGACACAGCTGCCTCCTACGTGCCCCGCACGGGCTTGCTTTTTAAAAAAAACCTTTCTTCCCAAGGTCATGGAGCCGGTTTCTTCTCCGCGGGGACAGGTGACACATTTTTCTTGCACCCCCTTCCCTGTTCTCCAGCCCCCCCCCCCCCCCCCCCCGAGCCACTGCTGAGGATGAGGAGGGAGGTGGAGGAAGGTCCCTGCCTCCCAAACGCCTGACGGAGACGTGGAGCGGAGCCCGGAGTCAGGCTCCCGCTGAATCTGGGGGTGGTGAGCGCTGCGAATCGTTATTAAAATCTTCTTCTAATCTCATTTAAAACAGCCCCAGTGATGAAAGGCGGCCTCAGTGTTGGCTGTAAACTTCAGCGTCGCCGTTAAAAGTTGAAAGGTATTAACTAAGTCGGCTTAATGAGACAGCTCTGACTCATTAACACAAGGTAATTAAAACTTCGGCTGTCCTCTCTAAGGCGTCTGGAGCAAAGGTCTGGAAGGAAGGCAGGGGCTTCGGATCTTCAGCGTGGAGAAGAGAAGGCTCCGGGGAGACCTTGGAGCCCCTTCCAGTCCCTAAAGGGGCTCCAGGAAAGCTGAGGGGGGACTCTTGATGAGGGAGGGGAGCGATGGGACGAGGGGGAAGGGTTTGACACTGAAAGAGGGGAGATTGAGCTGAAATGTGGGGAAGAACTTCTTTGGTGTGAGGGTGGTGAGAGCCTGGCCCAGGTTGCCCAGAGAAGCTGTGGCTGCCCCATCCCTGGAGGGTTCAAGGCCAGGTTGGAGGGGGCTTGGAGCAACCTGGTCTCATTGAAGATGTCCCAGCCACTAGAAGGGATGGAACTGGGTGAGCTTTAAGGTCCCTTCCAACCCAAAATGTTCTGGGATTCTACGGCGATTCCACCACTTCCCTGTGTTGGAGGGGACCTTGAAGTTCATCAAGACCAACCATCAACCCACCACTGCCCAACCCATCACTGACCCATGTCTCTCAGCACCGGCTTTTAGATCCCTCCAGGGATGGTGTTTGGGGAGTGGAGCCATAGGAGGAGGGGGAAGGGTTTTAAACCAAAAAATGGGAGATTGAGCTGAGATCTGAGGGAGAACTTCTTTGCTGTGGGGGTGGTGAGAGCCTGGCCCAGGTTGCCCAGAGAAGCTGTGGCTGCCCCATCCCTGGAGGGGTTCAAGGCCAGGTTGGAGGGGGCTTGGAGCAACCTGGTCTGGTGGGAGGTGTCCCTGCCCAGGGCAGGGGGTGGCACTGGGGGGGTTTTAAGAGTCCCTTCCCATCCAAAATATTCCGTGGTTCTCTGCTGGCTCCGCTTCATTACCAGGAGCTGGTGGTGGCAGAGGGAAGTGTGTAGATTGGTGGATGGATGCTCCTCTCCAGTCATCTCTCTTCTGCTCCTCTCCGGAAGGCTCCGGGAGCGCTGGATGCTTGAGGCTTTATGAAGTGTCATAACCGAGGAACATCTTTATTAATAAAACTGGTTTGTCCACTCCTGTTGCCCAAACTAATGGAGGGGCCGTAATATTGAATATATTCTACTGGGACCAAGACTTCCGCTGGCCCTGCCTCCCCACTCCGTGCCATTTCACTTTTTATAAGTGACACAAATCATCACTCAGGCCCTAATTCCAGCACTGCAGTTATACAGGCCATTTCCTCAAACAATCGTTTGCTTTTTAAACCCCCCCCCCCTCTCCCCCAGCCTTTAATTTAACAATTTATTCCCCCTAAACCCCTGCCACCGGAGTGATGCTCGTGCAGTGTCCGAGAAACGCGGAGCCCCAGAACTTTTCACGAGGCCAGAAAATGATTTTTTTTTTCTTCTTTGTGGTTTATTGTATCCTCTTATCTTGTCATATAATAGAAATAATGTTTATGGCATTGAGGCCTCAGCATCACTTGGCATTTAACCAACCTCAAAAGCAGTTTATTGCTTTGTATACTCTGCCGCCATGACCATTATCCCTTAAATCTCTATTGCTTCGTAATATACGAGGCAACAAATGGCTCCTGCGATTGGGTAAATGTGGAACTGAACCCAAGGTGTGTTTTGTAGCTTGTATAATCCAAACGAATATAGATTATCCCTTTTTTATGAGAGTCCCGGCGTCGAGAGGAAGAAATGGGCCTCTTCCCTTCCCAAGAAGGAGCCAGTTCTCTATGTCACGGTGCAAAATTCCAAGGGCTCAGGACGTGCCGTGGCTGCTCTGAGTTTTGCTGTGGGATTTCCAGCCCTGGAGATACTGGTGGCCGGAGCTACGGTTTGTCCTGGTCTGTCTTCATCCCAGTTTTCAGGCAGGGACCAGCTCCACCGGGAGGAGGAAGGAGGCTCATCCCTGACTCCGCGGGTCCATTGGTGGCCAAATGTCCTTGGTGGGAGCAGATGGAGGTGGAGGGAGGTCATCCCCCATCTCTGCTCTGCCCTGGGGAGGCCCCAGCTGGAGACTGGGACCAGTTCTGGGCTCCCCAGTTCAACAAGGACAGGGAGCTGCTGGGGAGAGTCCAGCGGGGGCTGCGAGGATGATGAGGGGCTGGAGCATCGCTCTGCTGGGGAAAGGCTGAGGGACCTGGGGCTGTTCAGCTGGAGAAGAGAAGGCTGAGGGGGGGTCTCATCGATGCTGAGCAATAGCTAAAGGGCGGGGGGGGGCAAGAGGATGGGGCCAGACTCTTCCCAGTGGTGCCCAGTGACAGGACAAGGGGCAACGGGCACAAACTGGGACACGGGAAGTTCCATCTGAACACGAGGAGGAACTTCTCTCCCGTGAGGGTGGCAGAGCCCTGGAAGAGGCTGCCCAGAGAGGGTGTGGGGTCTCCTGCTCCGGAGAGATTCCAAACCCCCCCCTGCATGAATCCAACCAGCTCTGGGTGACCCTGCTCTGGCCGGGGGTTGAGGGGAGATGATCTCCAGAGGTCCCTTCCCACCCCATATCGTTCTATGACTCTGTGAGACGAGTTATTTGGGTTAAAAGAGGCAGAATAAAATAGAGAAGAGAGTGGGTGGGTGCGGAGAGCAGCCCAGAGGCGAGAGGAAAGTGCCCATTTGCTTTACAACAAACATCCTCCTTCTCCTTCTCTCCTTCCACTTAACGGCGTAAAGCAAAAGGTGAGACAATATTCCCCGTCTGGATGCGGCCAGGAGTCCCCTTTACTCCCATGGGAATATCCAAAGGAATGTCTCAGCCCTGCAGGAGTTGCTGCCAGCCCCGCAGGACAGCAGTGGGTTGGGTTTGAATAGGAGAATGTGGAGAAAGAAATAGCTGTGTGTGGATTTAACAGCCTCCTTGGGGGCTGCCGCTTGAGAACTGCGTTCCCAAAGCTCAGGAAGGGAACCAGGACAAACTGCGGGAGAAATTCAGGGAGTTAAAATCGAATCTTTGAGGAGCTTCAGCCCAATGGGTTACCTGCTGTCAGAGCAAATGGGAATTTAAATGCTCGTTAAGCAGAGTTACGACACCCCGTCCCCCGGGAGAAACTCTCACTGCCCTGGCAGGAGACGGAGTGGGACTGGACTAAAGAATTCCTAAAGAATTCCTAAAGAATTCAGGCTTCTGACACCCGCTTGATTAATGAGGTAGGAAGTGGTTCCTGTCCCCCCGGGATGGACCCCGGGGATGGGAAGCGGTTCCCATCTCCCTGGGATGTAATCCAGGATGGGGAAGTGGATCCTGTTCATCTCGGATGGAATCCAGGGATGGAACCCAGGGATGGGAAGCAGTTCCCATTCCCCTGGGATCGACCCTGGGGAGGAGGTGCGGTTCCCATCCCATGACGATGGAACCTGGGGAGGGAGAAGAGGTTCCTGTCCCCCAGGGATGGATCCTGGAGAGGGAGAAGCAGTTCCCGTTCCCCCAGGATGGAACCTGGGGAGGGAGAAGAGGTTCCTGTCCCCCCCAGACGGAACCAGGGAGAGGAAAGCCCTTCTGGTCCCCCCCAGTGGAACCTGGGGAGGGGGAAGAGGTTCCCATCCCACGGGGATGGAACCCAGGGATGAGAAGCGGTTCCCATCCCATGAGGATGGACCCTGGGAGGGGGAAGCAGTGCCTGTCCCCCAGGGATGAAACCCAGGGATGGGAAGCGGTTCCCATCCTATGAGGATGGACCCGGGAAGGGGGAAGTGGTTCCCGTTCCCCCAGGATGGAACCTGGGGAGGGGGAAGAAGTTCCTGTCACCCCCAGATGGAACCAGGGAGGGGGAAGAGATTCCCATCCCAAGGGGATGGAACCCAGGGATGGAATGTGGGAGCATTTCCCATCCCTTTGAGCTGGACCCTGGGGATGGAGAAGCAGTTCCCATCCCATGAGGATGGACCTGGGGAGGGGGAAGTGGTTCCCGTCCCCCCGAGATGGAAGCCAGGGATGGGAAGCAGTTCCCGTCCCCCCTAGATGGAACCCAGGGATGGGAAGCGGTTCCCATCCCACGGGGATGGAACCCAGGGATGGAACCTGGGAATGGGAAGCAGTTCCTGTCCCTCTGGGCCGGACCCCAGGGATGGGGAAGCAGTTCCCGTCCCCCCCAGATGGAAGCCAGGGATGGGAAGCAGTTCCCGTCCCACGAGGATGGACCTGGGGGTGGGAACCAGCCCTTCCAGGTGGCCCTGGGGCACAAAGCCACCCCCCACGTGCCCCAAAGAGTCGCTCCCGCCCCCCCCCCCCCCCCCCACCTCTACCAGCCAAATATTTTAAAATGAAAAATCATGGATATTGGTGCCGGAGCCAGAATAAACCCCCCCTCGGTGCGAGCTGCGTGCGGTGCCCGGGCACAGACGGCCCCCACCCCTCGTTAACATGCGGAGTCACGTATGTGCCGTGTCCCCGCTGCACCCCAGTGGTTTGAGGAGCCAAGCCGTAAAACCAGAGCTTCTTTGCCGGTTTTGAAATGGGAGGAACTGGCTGAAACCGTGCGGCTGAGGAATTCCTGGCTCTTCCCCCCTCTTTCTCGCGCCGCATCTGCAGCTTTTTTCGTTGTTTTTTTTTTTTTTCATTTGGAGCCGCCGCCGCAGCCCAAATAAAAATCTGCAGAGAAACATCGCGGGTAAAGGTCTGCTGTCGTTTTCCGGGGAATGCAGTTTCCCAGAGTTAATTATTTATTTCAAATTAAGGCCTTTTACAGCTGCGGTACCTGTGTACGTCGAACACAGAGTGGCAGATGCTCCACAAATCTCCCAGTGTTCCCAGTATGGAACGGAGCCGCGTAAAAGTAGCGGTGGGTTATAGGAACTCTCGGGGTTGTCAGCATCCAAAAAAAAAAAAAAGGGGGAATTAATTTGAATTATAACTCATCTATTGTCAGCAGAGTAAAATATCCCCCACCTCTCGCTGAAGGTATTTTTGGAGGTGGGGAGGAGGGAGAGCTAATTTTGAATAATAAGGAGCTGGAGAAGGCATCTGAAACCAGTAAACGTTTATTTTTTACACTCCTATAACTTAAAAACGGCCAAACCAATTTAAACCAAATTGGATAATAAAAAATATTGCTCCTGGGCTGAGCCCCTCTATGCCAAGTTCCAGTCTAGAATGAATTTTTATGACCAAATTATAAACCCCCTAGAAATGAAGGTTTAAAATGGAAATGTTGACAGACCTTTAACTACAAAAGCACTATAATGGAACTTCTTTTTTTTTTTTTTTTTTCCTTTCTTTTTTTTTTTTTTTTTTTTTTTCTCGAAAATGGCTGGTTTAAAATATAATTAAGACTTAAATATTATTTAATAGCGGCGTTTCCTGGAAGTGAAAACCTTTATCGTTGCGGTGGCTGGGGTTCGGGGGATGCCAGCTCTGCTCTGCATGTGGAGCACGTGCCCGACCGCCGCAGATGGAAACGGCTCCGGACGCTTGTCCAAATTCCTCTTTTTTTAAAGAAAAACCTGGATGCCCGCGGACTGGCCGATCCTCCCTCCAAATCCTGCGGCTCTGGCAAAAAAACTCCGCTGGTGGTTGGTTCTTTGTGGGGAAAAACCTGTTTGTGTCCCCTAGGGGTGATTAGGTGTTAATGAGGAGCTGTGATTTGCCCCGCGGGGGGGGGGGCTCTCGGAAGGTGCTGGTGGCCTTTTGGGGCACCTTGGGAAGCTGGGAAGCGGGCATCCCATCTGGTCACGATGAATCTGGAAGCCGCCGGAGCTGCAGAAGGGCTGGGAGAGCATCTTGGCGGGGAAAATTCAAGGTTTTTTCATTTCCAAGGGCTTTGCGGGGGCTTTTTCCCCGCTCCCCGAGGGACGTCCCTGGTGTCGTGGCTCCGGACCCCAGTTTTCCTCCCCGATGCCCTTTTTTAATTAGCGCTGGTGACGAGCGATGGCCCTGTTGCCACGCTCGTACCTCGTGCCATCCCGCACCCCTTTCTTGCACTTCCCGATTCCTCTATTTTGCTGCTTTTCTCCCCGGGGGGGGAACCGCTTCCCGTTAAAAATAACCCCGGGGGCTGGCGCAACACCCTGCGCTGGCCCGTGGCCGGTTGGGAAGTGGCACCAGTGGCCGGAGGACAAGTCCCCGCTCCGTGTCCTCTCCCTTCCTTCTCCCGCTGCTTTTTTCCCCCCCCCTCTCCCCAGCCCTTTTTGCAGGCAAATTCTTGGCTCTCGAATCCCTTCCAGGAGACTTTTGTTTTCAGGGATGCTGAGAGCGGGATGCGGACACACACACACACACACACACCCCCCTCCCCTCCCCGAGATCTCCATCTGTCGGGGTGAGATATTTTCTATAGGGATTTATTTTTTTTTAAAAGAAAAGGCCTTCAGAAGACGACACGAGGCAGCGTAACCTGGAAATTGGGGAAAGTTTGTAGGTTTTTAGGAACACGTGGTGGTTTTCTTGCCTTCCCTCCACATCCCTTATGATCCCCGTGGGAACCGCAGGAGATGCTCTCCCTCCCGCAGCCCCGGGTGACAGGGACGGCCACCCCCACGGCCACCCGGGCTCCTAAAGGGAGCGAAATGGAAGCAAAATTCACCCGGAAAACTGTTATTCTGTGTATTTTGAGCCGTGGCAGCGTCCTCCTGGATGCACTGTGCCTTCGGCGCTGGGATTTGCCTGGGAATAGGTCTGCGGGCGCTGCAGCGGAGACGCTCGATGAGGCTCTGCCGCATCTCCCACTGCAACCCCCCCCCTCCCCGAAATACAGCTCTGGGCTGGGGAGGGTGTTTTGGTTTAAATTAATTACCGGCACGAACGGGTTTAATTGACAGAGGGAGATAAAGAACTTCGACCCACGTTAGCTCTTCTCTAGTTGGGATTTTTTCTCAGTCTGGGCTGTTGTGACTTTGGCTTCTGGTTCCAGAGACGTGGCCGGGGGGGGGGCAGTGGCTAGAACTAGCCCTGGGGAGGATTTCGTAGCCACATTGGCTGCTGCAGCCATTAAAATGAAGTAACGGCACCTCTGGATGTGCAGAAAAGAGCCGCCTGGTTTTTTTCCCCTCCGTCGTTTAGCGGGGCCGAGGCTGCAGAAAACCTAATTAACGCCTTCAAATATGCGGCAGCCGGGGTTTTAATGCGGGTCCCGGCGAAGGAAAGGCTCTTGGGCAACTTCTCCCATCGCTTCTTTAGCATTTTCCTTCATTTTGGTGTAAAAACGGAGTATATGGGGTGGCGCGCAACCAGTAAACTTCTTTCACTGGGAACGGAGCGGCCGGTGACGGCTCTGAAACTGGTGTCCCAAAGGCTCCTTCCACCCGTCACAAATCACGTCGGAAACGCAGCCCGGGGCGGGGGTTTTGGGGGGTTCCCGGGCTCCGGTGCCAAGGGGGACACCCCCACCCCCCTCCACCACACCCCCAGGGAAAAAGGGGGGCTGCGTTTTCTTTGGAGCATCTTAAAACTCAATTTAACCTCCCGCGATGTGGAGGAGCCTGATTTCCAGGGAAACTGGGCTGTTGAGCCATCTGCTTCCCGTGGGTGACTTGCAGACTCAGCAACTATAAATATATACATATATATATAGAGAGAGCGAGCGCACGCTGGGATATATCCCTATATAAAGTCATATATATATACACATATATATTTATATGGAGATGGGCATATCCTGGCTGCCCGTCCCCCGTTATTGGGGCTGTTCGGTGCCACGTGGGCAGCAGGAAGGAAGGAGAGGAAGGAAAATAAAGGAGAGGAAGGAGAAGGAAGGAAGGAAGAAGAGGGAGGGAAGGAAGAAAGGAAGGGAGGAAGGAAGGGAGAGAAAGGAGAGGAAGGAAGGAGAAGGAAATAAGGAAGGAAAAGGAAGGAGAAGGAAAGAAGGAAGGAGAGGGAGGGAAGGAAGGAGAGGGAAGGAAGGAGGAGGAAGGAGAAGGAAGGAAGGAGGAGGAAGGAGAAGGGAGAAAGGAAGGGAGAGAAAGAAGAGGAAGGAAGGAGAAGGAAATAAGGAAGGAAAAGGAAGGAGAAGGAAGGAGGAGGAAGGAGAGGAAGGAGGAGGAAGGAGAGGGAAAGAAGGAGGAGGAAGGAGAGGGAAGGAAGGAAGGAAGAAGGAGAGGGAAAGAAAGGAAGGGAGGAAGGAAGGAAGAAAGGAAGGAAGAAGAGGGAGGGAAGGAATAAAGGAAGGGAGAGAAAGGAGAGGAAGGAAGGAGAAGGAAATAAGGAAGGGGAAGGAAGGAGAAGGAAATAAGGAAGGAAAAGGAAGGTGAAGGAAGGAAGGAGGAGGAAGGAGAGGGAAGGAAGGAAGGAAGGAAGGAAGGAAGGAAGGAAGGAAGGAAGGAAGGAAGGAAGGAGAGAGAGGGAAGGAAGGAAGGAAGGAGAGGGAAGGAAGGAAGGAAGGAAGGAAGGAGGGAGAGGGAAGGAAGGAGGAGGAAATAAGGAAGGGGAAGGAAGGAGAAGGAAATAAGGAAGGAAAAGGAAGGTGAAGGAAGGAAGGAGGAGGAAGGAGAGGGAAGGAAGGAAGGAAGGAAGGAAGGAAGGAAGGAAGGAAGGAAGGAAGGAAGGAAGGAAGGAAGGAAGGAAGGAAGGAAGGAAGGAAGAAGAGAGAGGGAAGGAAGGAAGGAAGGAAGGAAGGAAGGAAGGAAGGAAGGAAGGAAGAAGAGAGAGGGAAGGAAGGAAGGAAGGAGAGGGAAGGAAGGAAGGAAGGAAGGAGGGAGAGGGAAGGAAGGAGGAGGAAATAAGGAAGGGGAAGGAAGGAGAAGGAAATAAGGAAGGAAAAGGAAGGTGAAGGAAGGAAGGAGGAGGAAGGAGAGGGAAGGAAGGAAGGAAGGAAGGAAGGAAGGAAGGAAGGAAGGAAGGAAGGAAGGAAGGAAGGAAGGAAGGAAGGAAGAAGGGAGAGGGAAGGAAGGAAGGAGAGGGAAGGAAGGAGAGCTGGCAGCAGATGCTGATTCAGGAGAGCATCCATCCCCTGCTCTCCTCTGCAGGGCTGGGGGCACGCGGGTCTGGCCCGGCAGCCGTGGAGGCACGGCTTGTCATTTCGGGGGGCTTGTAATTTCAGAGAGGAGGTTGCCATCCTCATCCTCACCCCCATCCCACCTGCAGCACATGCCGCTCGCAGCCCAGCAGAGCCCATCGAGCCGGGGCTGGAGCTTCTCGGGCGCTGGCCAGCTTTCTAAAAATTGACATTTCTCTTGGGTTTCTATTTTTTTTTTTCAGTTTTTTACATTTTTTTCCTGAGCCGGACCCCAGGCTGTGGGACGGTTTCCACTCTCTGCAGCCCCGGCGGGGGGGGGGTGTTGGACGCAAGGAGGGTTTCCCCTTTCTCTGGAAAAGGGGGATCAGGGATCTCTGGATCAGGGGCTGCAAAAATCCCCGCGGAGGAGCAGGGCCGGGGAGGGCTCTTCTCCTTTTTGATTTAAGGGAGTTTCACAACCACCCTTTGGAGGAAACAATCTCAGCCCCCGTCCTTTACCTAAAGCTCTCGCTTTTCCATCAAAAATGCAAACGGCGTGTGCTGCCGGCGCGAGGCCATAAATCCAACCGGGCTCTTTTATTAACTTGAAATTAGAGCCGTGTAAAAAATGCCCGGTTGTGGGTCGGGGCTGAAACGGGAGTAAAAAGCTGCCGGTGGCTGCGAGAGCCCCCGAATCCCACCCCCTCCTCCCGCCTCCTCCCCGTGTGTCCCCGTTGTCCGTGGCTCCTGAGGTTAAAAGAACGGCAAAACCTTGTTTTTCATCCCTCCCCCCTGGTAAATAAATGAGAAATAGGGGGACGGGGTTTGGAGGGTTTGGAGGGAGAGAGGGATTTTAAGGTATAATCAGAGCTCGCCTTGGGCTTGGGGGGATTTTAAGGTACAACCCCGCCCTCAGTATTGAATTTTTTCTGCCTTTTTTTGAGCTCTAGGGTTTTTTTCTTGGCCGGCAAAATATTGCCTTACCTTAAAAACAATCTTTTGAAGACCAGGGTCTTTGGTTTCGTGGTTTTTGGGTTTTTTTTTTTTAAGGTTGGTTTTTTTTTGTTTGTTTGTTTTGTTTTTTTGGGGTTTTTTTTTGAAGCCCCGCTTGCTACCTGTCTGCTAATCTCCGTGAAAATTATAAATACTCCGTATTTTCCTGCCTGAGCCCAGAACTCTCTCCCCGAGCGCGGAGGCAACGCATCGCTCCGACAAAGGCCTCCCATCCCCGATACGTTCCATTTGCAAAAAGCTGCCCGAATTTGCAGGATTTTTGGTAAATTTCTCGCACAAAATCCTGCCAAATCATAGATTAAGGATGAAAAACCAACCCGGGGTGGGGGGGGGCTCTGCTTGGGATTTCCATCCCCTTCCCCAGCAAAAACGATGCTGGTTTGGGTCGCGAAGGGGAAAAACGGGAATGTTTTCCTTTGGCTGCTTAGACCCTGGAGGGAATTATTAGTAACCAACACCCCCCCCCCCCCCACCACCCCGTGACCTGGTTTTATTTAAATATCTAAATAATTGGGGAATTTTTATTTTCATGAGCTTTTTTTCCCCCCTTCAATTCTCCAACCCCAGCAAGACGCAGCTCAGCTTTGGGAAGAGGGGAGGCGACGGCCGCGGACGGCTCCGGGTAACGGGAAAAACAGCTAAAATCCTCTTTTTTTTTTTTTTTTCTCCCAAAGATGCTCCCCGGGCTTTGTTGGCGGCGGAGGCCGCTCCGCCCCTCTGCGGCAGCGATTCCCGAGATGCCGGAGCACGGACAACCGGGAGATGCCGGGGAGGGAAAAAAAACCCAATAAAACACCCTCCAGCATCTCCTTGCTCTTCGCAAGGGAAAAAAAAAAAACCCAAACCCTTTAAGCCAGAATATCTCAGAAAGAAGGACCTTTCTAGGTCCTTTCTAGAGATTTCGCCGGAGATCCGAGGAGGAGAGCGGAGCTATTCATAGGAGTGATTTATAGTCGTGCTTTTTTTATTATTTTTTTTTATTTTTTTTAAGGGGTTTGGGTTTTTTTTGGCTAAAAAAAAAAACACCCCACCCCCCCTTCCCCATTTCTCACCCCTCGGCGGTTCCTGCTTTGCATGAGAACCTTCCTTAAAGGGTTTTGGCTGGAGGCGTAAAAAGCTCACGATAAATAGATTTATTTCTAAGTCACGGGAGGAAGCGGGAGATTTGTTAAAAGGTCTGATGGATTCGCTGGGCAAACCCTGCCTTATCCCGCCGCTGGGGGGGCTGGCGATGCTGCAGCCGCACAAAGGGCTGGTGGAAAGAAAGCTGGCGGGGGGGGGGGGACACACTCCACCTTTTGGGCTTTTTGTTTTTTTTAACCTCTATATCTTAAAAAAAGGGCACGTGGCCCATGGGCAGAAATCCCCTTCGTGCGCAGAAGGGAACGAGCGGGGATTTTCCCCTTCGGATGTGGCATCCGGAGGAATTTAGGCTAAAAACAGGTTCCGGGTGTGGGGGAAAAAAAAAAAAAAGCAAATATTCAGCTTGATACCATCCCTCCCGTCCCTAAAAAGATCCCCTGCCGTGGGAAATCTCGGGATTTGCCGCGGCCTCGCGTTTATTTAACACCTGCTTAATGATGCCGGCGGAGAAACGGCGCCGCCGCTTCCACCAGCTGCTTCGCTGGGATCCGTTTTTATTTTTTTTCTTTTATATATGCCGGATTAAAACAATAAAAGCATTAAAAGTCCTAAAATTCCCCCCCCCCCGCCTTCCCCCTCCGAGAGTAAACATCCCAGACAATAAAGAATTTGTGCGTGTAGGGGATGGAGGGGGGAGAGAGTTTTTGCGGCAGCGGAAAAAAGAGCCATAAATTCCTCTCGGCAGTAAAAGGCCGTGGAATTAAAGCGTTTCGTAAAATGAAGTTCTTGCAAAAACGTTGAATCAGTCTGGCTTTGGGGCAGTTAAAGACTTATTTCTTTTTTTTAATGATGATTTTAGGGGCTTCTGAACTTCTTCGCGTTATTTCTAAAGGGTGAACGCGCCTCCCGGAGCTGCTGGGCTTTATTTTGGGGATAGAGGGTTAAATAGAAGGGGTTTAGGGATAAAGGATGGGAATTCAGAGCATCACTGGTCCCATTTATCTCCTTAAACCCCCTTAATGGGGGCTTCACTGGTCCCATTTATCTCCTTAAACCCCCTAAATGGGGGCTTCAGAGGGGGAAGTGAGCGGCTCAGTCTCAAAAAAGCTCATTTATAAGGACAAATATTCAAGGGGTTAGACTTAAATATACAGAGCAGATCGTTCTGGTGTTTCGCTCCTGTGTGTCTCCCTGGCTCTTCCCTTTGCTTTTTTTTTTTTTGGGGGGGGGGGTCCTGTCCCCAAAATCACTGCGGATTCAGGTGCGAGCCCTCCCTTGCTCCCCCCTCCCCGGCGCCGTCAAAGGCTCAATTCTGGCTCCTGCGCCTCCGATACCGGCTCATTCCCCTTCTTCCCGCTGGGATATTCACCCCAGCTTTCGTGTCGCTGGTCGGGGGGGGGGGACACACTTCCTCCCCACCTTTTAAGCATTAAAACCGATTTTCGACGGCTCCTCGTCTCCCTTTTAAGAGGCTCGTGCTCTAAACCCCCAACATTTGCCGGCCTGAAAAGCAAATTTAAAAGCGTTTTTTGCTTTGGCTGCACGGGGGGGGGGGGAATTTTTATTATCTGCAGCCCGTAACGTAGGCGGGGGAAAAAAAAAAATAAATTAAAATTAAATGCTTAAGACCCTAAGGATGCGAAGAAAAGCGATTTTGGGTGACCTCAGCTGTGTATTTCTCCAGCGCTGAATCATCACCCAGTTGGCACCTCGGCGGGGGTTAAATCTCTGCTGGGAGGACTGGGAGGAGGGTTGTAGATCAAGGAAAAGCTGACGCTCCATCTCGCCTGATTATTCTGGGTTTTTTTTTTTTCCTTTCTTTCTTTTTTCTTTTTTTTTCTTTCTTTTTTTTTTTTTTTTTTTCCTTGCACTTAAGGGTTTATCCACTTAATTTTTATTAAGGGCTGCAGGTGGAAAGCGATGTTAAAAGGGTTTCCCATTAGGCAGGAGCGGGGAAGGAGGCGATTAGAAGGGAGAGAGAGCCCTGGGATGCTGCAAGGAGCCCGTTGCGGCCACGAAAAGGCTTTTTCTGGGGATTTTGCGGGGTGGGTAAGTGCAGAGAGAGCTGGGGGGGGGTATTAATCCACCCCTCGAACCTAATTCTAACGGCCAAACCCCCGCCCCCGTCACCAGCTCCGGGGGGTGACAGGTTGGAAACCACCCTGAGAAGGGGTTAAACCTGCTGGGAAAAACCTGGAACCTTTAGAAATAGGGTGCAGATGGATAACGATCGGGGATTTTTCCTTCCCTCCCTCCCTCCCTCACCCCCCCCCCCCAGCCCAAATCCAGATCCCGGTGCGGGAAATCTCCCGCCCCCCCCCCCCCGGCACATGGGATGGAGGATGGAGGAAGGAAAAGAGCTGGGAGTGAGACCCCTCGGCGATTGTCTGCTCTGAAAAACCCATAAATCTCGAGCCAGAAGAGGGTCACTGAGAACCTCATCAAGGGGGGGGCAGCAGCGCTGCGTTAATACGCCCATAAATCTACCTGTTCCGATAAAACAGGTGCCTCTTCCGAGAGGCAAAAATAGTCAAACGCCCGGAATTATAGATATATATAGATATATTTTATTTTATTATTTTTTTTTTTCCCCTGCTGCTGCCTATCTCCTTTTAAAAGCTTAATTACAGCCAGGCGCTGACATCCGACGACTTATCGCGGTCCTTTATAAAATCCAGGGGGGAATTTTGCGCCCGCGCCTGGAAAACCGGGGGGGCAGAAAAAGAGTGAAGGGGGGGGGTGCTCTGCGGGTTGGCCAAAATTTTCGGGAGAAAGGTGTGGAAAAACACAAAGAAAAGGTGCTTTTTTGTATGCGGCATCGATGAGGTTGTTATCGGAAAGATCTTTAGGGCTCCTCGAAATAAAGAAGGTGAAAGGAGGGACAGGATGGGTAATTTATGGGGGGATATCATCCCCTGGGATAAAATCTAGGATAAATAAGGCTGGATGGGAAGGGATGGGGCAGGGATTTGGGGAATTCCTGGGTTTCTCCTTCAACGTCTGGCCCTGGGACCGGCACTGTTGCCGAGCCACCTCCCGGTGTGGACAAAGGGGGCTACGGCTCGTCCCCAGTTGCTTCCCAAGTGGCCAAGGATCCATAAATCTCAATTTCCCTCCTGCCTTTTGCCCCTCTCCCCTCGTTGATCTCCCATTTTCCCACCCTCCATAATTCCCCTCCCCGTTTTTAGGCTGCCGGAACGTATTTAACACCTCCGGGTTACGCGGGTCTGCCTTTCCTTATAGCTCCTTCCCTCTAATTAGCAAATTAAAGAGGAAAAACCCAAAGCCCCTGGAATTCTGTCCTCATTTAAGGCCATGCCCACTCCAGACTGATGCCGTCGGAGCTTCCCCGGGAGAGGTCCCCCCCAAAAACCACCCCGTTTTTCAGGCAGCGAAGGCGGTCGGGGGGGGGACACTCGCACCCCGCCGTGAATGGGTGGGCGCCCGCCCAATAATCGCGGCTGAATTGAAGGAAACGGCCCTTCCAGCGCCGTAAAAAAAAAAAAATAAAAACCTGAATGGGGGCCCGTGGCGTCCCTTTTTTCTAATTGTGGTGGCGTTCAAAGGTCAAGGCTGAGGCACGGCGGCTTCTTCGAGCTGCCGGCTGTTGGCACAACGAGGCCTTTTTTATCCCATGGATCTAACTTATAGTTTGGTTTTTTTTTTGTTGTTTTTTTTTTTTAAGGCTGGGTTTTCTCGTAGCCCCCCCCGAACGACAGCGGAGGTGTCCTCCGAGGGGACAGGCGCCGAACCCCTCGGATGAGACCAAATTTCACCTCCCGTCCCCTCCGCCCTTCAGCAAATGAGGGTTGGGGGGGGTTGGAATTGGGGTTGAGGGACCATTTTTTCCGGAGCAAAATCCGCTGCTGAATCCCGTTTTCCCAGCCCGGCTTTTTCTTACCCCTTTTCCCAGGGTAAGTAGAAACAGGGAGATGCCACCGTCCCCGCGTGGGGACACGACGGCTCCTGCTGCCCCAGGACCTGACCCTTAGGTATCTCAAATCCAAGGGGGGGCACATCCCAGTCCTGGTTTGGGCTCAGTTTCTCCATCTCAGACCCTTCCGTTTTCCCTTTACCTCCGGGGGGGGGGGAGAGTGGTACCGTCCCCGCCGGTTGTCACCTCCGGCCACCCGGCCCCGTGTGGCTCAGCCGGGAGCAGGGAAACCTCAGCGGCTCCTTCCACGGAGCCGTGGATGCCCCGGGACCCGTGGAATCCCAACCCTGAGGCTCTTTAAGACCCCCCCCTGCCACCTCCCACCTCCCGAAGCGCAAACCCTCAGCCCCGTGGCCAAATTAATCGACATCCGGTTCGGATTTTAATTATTTTTACACCTCCATTCTTGTTTCTCGGGGTGTGTGGGGGGGTGTGTGTGTGTGCAGCGAAGGAGTTTCCTCTTATTCTTGTCTTTTTGCTCTAGAAATAATCTCTCCCGAGGGGAAATTCGCTGCCGACGCCGTTTGTTTGCCGAGAGAGTCTTTGCCCCCCCCCCCCTCCAGGATTATTCATTCAGGGGCTGCCCAGAGCGTTCGAGGCAGGAAAGGTGACTCATTTGGCAACCAGCAGAGGAAGGCAGGAGCCCGGATTTGGTTTCTGTGGCAGATCCGAAGCCTTGCAGGGGGGGGGCATTTGTTGATTCCACCCCCATCCCCCCTGCCCCCCCCGCCGTTCTCTTCTACCACCAGCTCCAGGGCTCCCGATTCTTCCCCCTGCGTCGCGCCGGGGCAGGGCCCCGGGAACAGCACAACGGCTCGCCCGTAGAATTTACCCGATTCACCTTTTTTCTCCCTTGGTGCCACATAATTTCCTAAAATCCTGAGTCCCGGCCCCTCTCAGCGGTAGAGCTGGGCAGGAATTTCGCTTCCCCTGAGCTCCCTGCCCTCCCTCTCTCCCCCTCTCCCTCTGTCTCAGCCCCTTTCCCTCTGTCTCTGCCCCTTTCCCTCCACCTTCTCCCCTTTCCCTCCCATCTCTGCTCCTTTCCCTCCACCTCTTCCCCTTTTCCTCCATTTCAACCCCTTTCCTTCCATCTCTGCCCCTCTCCCTCCCATCTCTGCCCCTTTCCTTCTCTCTCTCCCCCTTTTCCTCCATCTCTGCCCCTCTCCCTCCGTCTCTGCCCCTTTCCCTCCCCTTTCTGCCCCTCTCCCTCTCTGCCCCTTTTTCCTCCACCTCTGCCCCTTTTTCCTCCGTCTCAGCCCCTTTCCCTCTGTCTCTGCCCCTTTCCCTCCACCTTCTCCCCTTTCCCTCCATCCCTCCCCCTCTCCATCCGTCTCAGCCCCTTTCCCTACGTCTCTCCCCCTTTTCCTCCATCTCTCCCCCTTTCCCTCCATCTCTGCCCCTTTCCTTCCACCTCTTCCCCTTTTCCTCCATTTCAACCACTTTCCTTCAATCTCTGCCCCTTTCCCTCCTCTCTCTGCCCCTTTTCCCTCCATCTCTGCCCTTTTCTCTCCTGTCTCTGTCCTTCTCCCTCTCTCTCCTCCTTTCCCTCCATCTCTGCCCCTCTCCCTCCGTCTCTGCCCCTTTCCCTCTGTCTCTGCCCCTTTCCCTCCGTCTCTGCCCCTTTCCCTCCACCTCTTCCCCTTTTCCTCCCTTTCAACCCCTTTCCTTCCGTCTCTGCCCCTTTCCCTGTCTCTCCCGTTTTCCCTCCGTCTCTGCCCCTTTCCCTCCATCTCTGCCCTTCTCCGTCTCTCCCGTTTTCCCTCCATTTCTGCCCCTTTCCCTCCCCTTTCTGCCCCTTTCCCTCTCTCTGCCCCTTTCCCTCCGTCTCTGCCCCTTTCCCTCCCCTTTCTGCCCCTTTCCCTCCCCTTTCTGCCCCTCTCCCTCTCTCTCCCTCTTTTCCTCCATCTCTGCCCCTTTCCCTCCGTCTCTGCCCTTTTCCCTCCACCTCTTCCCCTTTTTCTCCCTTTCAACCCCTTTCCTTCCATCTCTGCCCCTTTCCCTGTCTCTCCCGTTTTCTCTCCGTCTCTCCCCCTTTCCCTCCGTCTCTGCCCCTTTCCCTCCATCTCTGCCCCTTTCCCTCCCCTTTCTGCCCCTCTCCCTCTCTCTCCCCCTTTCCCTCCGTCTCTCCCCCTTTCCCTCCATCTCTGCCCCTTTCCCCTCCATCTCTGCCCCTTTCCCTCTCCTTTCTGCCCCTCTCCCTCTGTCTCTGCCCTTCTCCCTCCATCTCTCCCCCTTTCCCTCCTTCTCCATCCCCGGCCCTTTGCGACGGGAAGAGATGCTCGAGCTCCTGACGAATCGCCCCTCTCGAAATACGGTTGGGGGAAAGGCGGCTGTAATTGCCTTTGTTAATATATTTATTTTATTTTATTTTTTTTCTCCTCCTGCAGCGCTTCTCCCACGGCTCCCGGTCCTCGCGCGCGGTTCCTCTAACGCCCCCGTCGAGTAGCGGTGCCTTTTCCCTTTTTATTCGCTCTCTCTGGTAGGTCGAGGGGGAGAATTGATGGCTTTTGCCCAAGGTCACACTGAAAACCTGCGCCGCTGCCGGGATTTTCCAGCCGGGGAACGTTAATAATGATTCACGTCCACACCGGAGCCATCGGGGGGGGGGGGTTCCCGTGGGGGCCAGCGTCGATCTATAGGCACAAGCCACCGAGTCGCTGACGTCCCCCAACTCCACCCCTTCGCTCGCCCCCGTTAATTACCGTTGGGCCTCTCCTCTCCACTTACGTGCCAGCGGTAATTAATACGTGTATTTTAATAACCTTCACTTTTAGGCAAAGGAGGCTAAAAATGCTCCACCCTGTGGATGTCAATAATTATTGCATTTCCAGGTTTTTAACCCGGAGCCGCCGGGTTCAGTGCGACTGGGGGCAGATCCCTGCCTGTGTCCGTGTGTCCCCCCCCCCCCACCCCAAGCATCACTCAAAGAGATATTGGTGTCCTAAAAAAATCTCAGGTAGGAGATTTAGGAGCCTGATTTTCCCAGCTTGGCTTTGGGCTGTAATTTTGGGGAGGAATTTTTCCTCCGAGGGCACGACAAGGGGCTGCTCCTCCCCCCGTGCTCCATAAACCACATTTTTTTTACGTACACCCCCTTTTTGATTTTTTTTTTTTTAAGAAAAGGAGAGAAGGTTGATTTGTGATCGAGCTTCCGGTGTCCAGCCCGGGTTAAATCCAGCCGGGATGATCCCTTACTGGCCCAGCAGGGTGGCTACTGGCCGCTCTGGTGGTGGTGGTGGGGGGGTCGGCGCTTCTTTTTGTCTGCCCCCGGACGTGCTGATGCTCATCTCGGGTGCTGGGGTCGAAGGAAAAGCTGCGTCTGCGTGAGGAGACTTTATGAAAATGAACAAGAAAATGAAAGAAAAGTTGACTACCGAGTTTATTGAAGAGTTTGCCCCCTGTGTCCTTGGCCGAGCGTTCCCCTCCTCGGCACCGCGCGACGTGCTGTCGGCCAGATGGTTCCTGCCTTTCCCCCCCCCCCCCCCCCCCCAAAACACCTGCATTTCGGGTGTACGAGCAGCCCTCTGGGATAAGCCAAGCTATAGAAATGTAAATTAAATTATTTACCTACTCCCAGCAAAAACGCTCTGCCCTTCTGGCCAAGGAGGAAAAGGAACAGGGGATGGGACGGGCTCCAGAACCTCGTTAACTCTTTGTTTTAATTAGAGGGAAATTTTTGGAGCAACCTGAGTATCCGGGCACTAATTACCGGGGATGCTGTGGGAGCCCCAATATTTAACTGCCCGTAAAATTCCGCTCCCTCCGGCTGGGTCCTCATTGCTTTATACAAAACATAGAGGGGGTCTGCCACCTCCCGGGGGCTGATTTGGGGGAATTTTCACCTTTTTCCGCTCTCCCTCGGTTGGTCGGGGATGGGAAAAGCCCGACGCGGAGCCTTTAGAGGGTCAGATATTACAACGACAGGGAGAAGATGCTGCCGCCTGCGATAACCGGCTCAAAACCAAATCACACGTTCCCCCGGAAAACCGAAACCCGAAGGCAGATGGTTCTCTCTAAGCTCCCAAAAATAATAATAATTCAATAAAAAAGACAAATTTTTATGGTTTGCACAATGTTCGCCCCAAAGTCCTTCTTAAAGGGCTTTTTTTGGCTGTTTGGTCGCGGTTTCCCGACACCGGCACCGAAAGCTGAAGGTTCTGATTATTATTCTTAAGTCTGGCTTTTTTTTTTTTTTTTCTTTTTTTTTTCTTTTTTTTCTTACAAAAAAACAAGGCGAGGAACGTGAATTAATCACGGGGCAGGATGTAAGCGGGTTTTTAAAGCAAAAGGCAGAGCCACATGGGTCCCTGGAGTCGCCCGAGCCAAAAATAACATTTTAAGGTTTCATTTCCACGCGGTTTTAGTGGGGAAAGGGGAGCTGCAAGGAGGGGAGGGGGGGCACAGCCCCAAACCAGCTCCTTCCTGAAGAAATTGAGCTTTTTGGATTTTCAGGGAATCTGAGGGAGGAGAAATGAGCTTTTTCCTGCCTCCTCGGGCTCGGGAAGGGCATCGGGCGCTTAATATCTGAGAATTTACAGCCGAGCATCCTCCTGCCGCGGGAGAAACGGCCCCGCTGCGGCAAAGCCTGGCTCCGAAGCGGATGCTGAGCTTCTCTTTCCCACCCGAACCGGCCCTGGATGTTCCCCCTCGCCCCTTCTTTTTTTTTTTGGGGGGGGGTTTCCTTCTTCCCCCATGCAGATTTGGGTGAAATAACCTGGGTTGGGGGGCGTTCAAAGCTCTCGCAGCCCCGCAAGAGCCGCTTCCCCCCCCCCCTCCTGCAAAGGGCTTTGTGCTCGGGCAGGAGGAGCAGGGCTGTACCTGCCATAAATGATATTTTTTAATTCATTTTTTATTTATTCTTGACCTGCTCGCTCCTAAACCTTCCCTTTTCATCTCCTCTATCCTCCATCAGGGCTCGCGGAGGTGCCGTCTCTTCCCTCCTCCAGCGGGAAGATGCTGCCGCCACCGAGCCCGGCTTTCCCAAAGGGCATCCTGCCCCCCCCCCCCGGCTGCTTCCCCCAAAAAAATCCACCCACGGGCTTTTAAACTGGGAGCAACTGGGCTGCGAGCTCTTCTGGAAGCTGGCCCAGTGAGCATCCTGGTACGGGGAACCCTCCCGAGAGGAAACGGGTCCTAGATCTTTGCGCGTCGTCTCTTGTAAACGTAAAATAATAATAATAATAATGATAATAATAATGATAATAATGATAATGATAATAATAATAATAATGCGTGAATTCTTTCAAACCAACAAGTCTTTGCGGTGTCACCTCCTCGTCACCTCCTCCCATGGAAACGGGCCCATCTGGGGGGTTCACGTGGTCCCATAATTGTAATGGGGGGGGGGGGTGTCCCCCCCCCCGCCTCCGTCCTTTAAAATCTATGAATCCCTCGGGTCTCGGGGCACTTTACGCACATTAAATGAATTAATCCTTGCAGGGAATTAGCGGTGTCATCGCTCAGCTGGGAAATGGGAGAGACGGATCCAGAACTTGGCGGGGGGGGGAGGGGGGGGGGTAGGGGGTGTCACATCACTCACGGCTCGACCTTTGGGGCCCCCAGCCCTGGGGGGCACCCCTGACCCCGCATTAGTTACACACACCTCCCCCCCCCCCGCGTTGTGCCAGGTGATAGGGGGGGGATCTGTCCCCCATCGGAAACCCTGGCCACTCTGGGGGTCTACTGGCCACTCTGGGGGTCTGCTGGCCGTTGTGGGGGTCTGCTGGCCACTCTGGGGGTCTCCTGGCCAGTGTGGGTGTCTGCTGGCCAGTCTGGGGGTCTGCTGGCCACTCTGGGGGTCTCCTGGCCAGTGTGGGTGTCTGCTGGCCATTTTAGGTGTCTGCTGGCCAGTCTGGGGGTCTGCTGGCCACTCTGGGGGTCTCCTGGCCAGTGTGGGTGTCTGCTGGCCATTGTGGGTGTCTGCTGGCCAATCTGGGGGCCTCCTGGCCGGTGTTGGTGTCTCTTGGCCGGTGTGGGTGTCTGCTGGCCAGGGTGGGTGGCTCCTGGCCAGTCTGGGGGTCTCCTGGCCGGTATGGATGTCTTTTGGCCAGGGTGATTGCCTCGTGGCCACTGTGGATGTCTCCTGGCCGGGCTGGGTGTCCCTTGGATGGAGTGGGTGTCTTCTGGCCACTGTGGTTGCCTCCTGGCCAGTGTGGGTGCATCGTGGCCAGTATGGGTGTCTGCTGGCTAGCGTGGGTGCCTTCTGGCTGCTGTGTGTGTCTCCTGGCCAGTATGGGTGTCTTCTGGCCAGGGTGGTTGCCTCATGGCCACTGTAGATGTCTCCTGGCTGGGGTGGGTGTCTTCTGGCCACTGTGGGTGCCTCCTGGCCAGTGTGGGTGCATTGTGGCCAGTACGGGTGTCTGCTGGCTAGTGTGGGTGCCTTCTGGCTGCTGTGTTTGTCTCCTGGCCAGTATGGGTGTCTTCTGGCCACTGTGGGTGTCTCCTGGCCAGTCTGGGGGTCTTCTGGCCAGTGTGGGTGCCTGCTGGCCAGTGTGGGTGTCTCCTGACCAGGGTGGGTGCCTCCTGACCAGGGTGGTAGCCACCCGACGGACTTTGGAAGTGACTTTTAACATCAATAACCTTAAAACCAGGTCTGGTGGGAGGTGTCCCTGCCCAGGGCAGGGGGTGGCACTGGATGAGGTCCCTCCCAACCCAAACCATTCCCCGATTCCCTGATTTTGGGCTCCGCTCTCCCTCCCCGGAGCGGTCAGCGCAGGGACACGTGCTCTGTCCCTTTGTTTCCCCCATCCATCCCAGCGTTAATGACCCCCTGTATTAACAACACCTTATTAATTCACCCCTGTGATGAGTTTGGTGGGGGCAGGTTTGGGCTCCTCATCCCAAAAAGGGGGGGGGGGGCAGTCTGGTGAGACTGGAAAGAGCCGGTGCTTTCGGTGACGTAAAAATATCCCTGTTTTTACACGTGTGGGACCAGTTTGTGCCGTCGGAACCTTCCACCCGCTCTAAAAAAAACGAATTTTGGCCCAGCCACGGGCTCGGTGTCGGTGTTCTCTGAAAATTACTGTCGAGGTTAAAAACCTTTGGTGGATTTGGGGCTGGATGCGGTGGCTTTGGGGCTGGATGCGGTGGCTTCGGGGCTGGATGTGGTGGATTTGGGGCTGGATGCGGTGGATTTGGGCTGGATGCGGTGGCTTTGGGGATGGCTTCGGGGCTGGATGCAGTGGGTTTGGGGCTGGATGCGGTGGATTCGGGGCTGGATGTGGTGGATTCAGGGCTGGATGTGGTGGATTTGGGGCTGGATGCAGTGGCTTTGGGGCCGAATGAGGTGGCTTCGGGGCTGGATGCGGTGGATTTGGGGCTGGATGTGGTGGATTCGGTGCTGGATGTGGTGGCTTCGGGGCTGGATGTGGTGGATTTGGGGCTGGATGCGGTGGATTTGGGGCTGGATGCGGTGGCTTCGGGGCTGGATGTGGTGGATTCAGGGCTGGATGCTGTGGATTCGGGGCTGGATGTGGTGGATTCAGGGCTGGATGTGGTGGATTTGGGGCTGAATGTGGTGGCTTCGGGGCTGGATGCGGTGGATTTGGGGCTGGATGCGGTGGCTTTGGGGCTGGATGTGGTGGATTCGGGGCTGGATGCGGTGGATTCGGGGCTGGATGCGGTGGCTTCAGGGCTGGATGTGGTGGATTCGGGGCTGGATGTGGTGGATTCAGGGCTGGATGCGGTGGATTCGGGGCTGGATGCGGTGGATTTGGGGCTGGATGCGGTGGATTCGGGGCTGGATGTGGTGGATTCGGGGCTGGATGCAGTGGCTTTGGGGCTGGATGCGGTGGGTTTGGGGCTGGATGTGGTGGATTCGGGGCTGGATGCGGTGGCTTTGGGGCTGGATGCGGTGGATTCGGGGCTGGATGCGGTGGATTTGGGGCTGGATGCGGTGGCTTCAGGGCTGGATGCGGTGGCTTTGGGGCGGGTTTGGGGCTGGATGCGGTGGATTCGGGGCTGGATGTGGTGGATTTGGGGCTGGATGCGGTGGCTTTGGGGCTGGATACGGTGGGTTTGGGGCTGAATGTAGTGGATTCGGGGCTGGATGTGGTGGCTTTGGGGCTGAATGTGGTGGCTTTGGGGCTGGATACGGTGGCTTTGGGGCTGGATGTAGTGGATTTGGGGCTGGATGTAGTGGATTTGGGGCTGGATACGGTGGGTTTGGGGCTGAATGTAGTGGATTCGGGGCTGGATGCGGTGGCTTCGGGGCTGGATGTGGTGGCTTCGGGGCTGGATGTGGTGGATTTGGGGCTGGATGTGGTGGCTTCGGGGCTGGATGCGGTGGATTTGGGGCTGGATGCGGTGGCTTTGGGGCTGGATGCGGTGGATTTGGGGCTGGATGCGGTGGCTTCGGGGCTGGATGCAGTGGGTTTGGGGCTGGATGCTGTGGATTCGGGGCTGGATGTGGTGGATTCAGGGCTGGATGTGGTGGATTTGGGGCTGAATGTGGTGGATTCGGGGCTGGATGCGGTGGATTCGGGGCTGGATGCGGTGGCTTCAGGGCTGGATGTGGTGGATTCGGGGCTGGATGTGGTGGATTCAGGGCTGGATGTGGTGGATTCGGGGCTGGATGTGGTGGATTCAGGGCTGGATGTAGTGGATTTGGGGCTGGATGCGGTGGCTTTGGGGCTGAATGTGGTGGCTTCGGGGCTGGATGCGGTGGATTTGGGGCTGGATGCGGTGGATTCGGGGCTGGATGTGGTGGATTCGGGGCTGGATGCAGTGGCTTTGGGGCTGGATGCGGTGGCTTTGGGGCTGGATGCGGTGGATTCGGGGCTGGATGCGGTGGATTTGGGGCTGGATGCGGTGGCTTCAGGGCTGGATGCGGTGGCTTTGGGGCGGGTTTGGGGCTGGATGTGGTGGATTCGGGGCTGGATGTGGTGGATTTGGGGCTGGATGCGGTGGCTTTGGGGCTGGATACGGTGGGTTTGGGGCTGAATGTAGTGGATTCGGGGCTGGATGTGGTGGCTTTGGGGCTGAATGTGGTGGCTTTGGGGCTGGATACGGTGGCTTTGGGGCTGGATGTAGTGGATTTGGGGCTGGATGTAGTGGATTTGGGGCTGGATACGGTGGGTTTGGGGCTGAATGTAGTGGATTCGGGGCTGGATGCGGTGGCTTCGGGGCTGGATGTGGTGGCTTCGGGGCTGGATGTGGTGGATTTGGGGCTGGATGTAGTGGATTTGGGGCTGGATGCGGTGGATTTGGGGCTGGATGCGGTGGCTTTGGGGCTGGATGCGGTGGATTTGGGGCTGGATGCGGTGGATTTGGGGCTGGATGCAGTGGATTTGGGGCTGGATACGGTGGATTCGGGGGCTGGATGCGGTGGCTTTGGGGCTGGATGCAGTGGATTTGGGGCTGGATGCGGTGGATTTGGGGCTGGATGTGGTGGATTTGGGGCTGGATGCGGTGGCTTCGGCACTGCTCTTCCCCCCCGTTTGCATCCCCAAAATCAAGGAAAAAAACCCTGAGCGACCCCTCGTTTCTCTCCTTGGGCTTGTTAAACCCGTGGATAAAAAAATCTTCCCTCTGGCTAAAAATCCTGGATTCGGCCCTTTTTGCATTTCTTCTCTGGCTCTGATGGCGATGGTGAAGTGTCGCGTCGGATTAAATTAAGATTTTTAACGGAGCCCGTCTATTCATCGAGCTGTCGCAGCCCCTCGAGGGGAGAGCGCAGCCCGGCCGCCCTTAAACCTGCCTCAAATTTGGATTTTTCCTCCAAAAATCCCTGACCCAATCTGGGCTAAAATAAACCCAGCCCCATCTTAAACCCCGAAGGCCACCCCCTGCCCCATCCCCGTCCCTGGAAGAGGTCGGGGGGGGGGGAAGCAGAAAAGCGGATTTTAAACTCATTTTATTTTCCTCATCCCGTGGCTTTCGGAGTTTCCATCTTCTTTTTTAATTCCCGCACCCGCCAAATAGGAGGCTGAAATAACCCTGCTGGATGGCAGCAGCTGATGGAAGGAGATTAAATATTAAAGCCGATGCCGTGGCTTTAACTCATTCCCTTTTTTTTTTTTTTTTTCCCCTTTTTTTTTTCTCTTCCCCCCCCCCCCCCCAACCTCTCCCACCCCCCGGCTTTTCTTCTCTGTGTAAAAATGACATGATTTAGAAGCCGGGTGCCAGACTCAGCCTCTGGGTTTGGGCGGTTGGAAAATGCGTGGGGCTAAGATATATAGCGTCTGCGAACGTTTGTGTGCGGAGAAAAGAAGGGGGGGGAGGGAAAGGGGGGGGGGGGCTCCCGAGCCGGCGAGGCCACATAAAGATGTTAAATAGAGCCGTAACGCGCAGCCGAAGAGGGAAAAGTGCCCTAAAAAAAAAAAAAAAAGGAAAAAAAAAAAAAGGAAAAAAAAATAGGAAAAAAAAATAAGAAAAAAAAAATAGGAAAAAAAGAAAAAAAAGAAAAAAAAATAGGAAAAAAAAAAGGAAAAAAAATAGGAAAAAAAGGAAAAAAAAGGAAGAAAAAATAGGAAAAGAAAATAGGAAAAAAAGGAAAAAAAAGGAAGGAAAAATAGGAAAAAAAATAGGAAAAAAATAGGAAAAAAAAGGAAAAAATAGGAAAAAAATAGGAAAATAAAGGAAAAAAATAGGAAAGAAAATAGGAAAAAAGGAAAAAAAATAGGAAAAAAAGAAAAAAATAAGAAAAAAAAGAAAAAATAGGAAAAAAAAAGGAAAAAAAATAGGAAAAAAAATAGGAAAAAAAAGGAAAAAAGAAACCAACCAACAAAAAAACCCTAAAAGAATCCCGCAAAGGAGCAAAAGGAAAGATTAAAAGAAATTCCCGGGGCTGGAACGTGCCCCTCGTGGAGCTGGGGTACAAGTGAGACCCCCCCCCCCCTATTCCCCACCTCCTCCTCGGGCCGTTTCCCTCCTCGACCTAAAAATCTCCCATTTTTTCACCCGAGCAGGAAAATCGGGGGGGGGGTGTTTTTTCTTCCTTTTCCCTTTTTCTCCCCCCCCCGGCGTGTATTTCCAGCCGCCCCCCGCTCGATATCCATCTCCCGCCGGCTGCTCCTCGCCACAAAAAACCACTGATTTATTTTTCCCCCTTTTACCGTAACCCACTTATTTTCCTCCGCCCCCGCCTCCCCTTAAAAACCGAGGCCTTTTTTTGGGGGCCAAAAACGTGACGAAGCCTCGGTGCCCCCCCTTCTTTTTCTCCCGGGGTGTCGTGTGTGTCCCCCCCCCCCCCTTTCCTTTGCCGCCGGTGTTTTATGGCACGAGGCAAAAACGCCGCTGCTGATTTTGTCCTCCCGTGTCCCCCCCCCGGTTTTCTTTTTTCCCCCTTTTTTCCTTTATTCGGTGCCTTTTTGGCCTCGCGGAGATTTTTAACGATGGGGGGGTTCGGGGAAAAGAACCCCAAAACCCGCGTTATCTTTAACAAAACCCTCCAAAAACGTTCTTTAAGGTTTATTTATGGGGCGCGACGGCCGGACGCCTGCCCTTAGAGGGGCAAAAACCTCTTTATTTTGTCCCCCACAAGCATTTTAAGCCCCCCCCCCCCCCCTCTAATTCCTTTTAATTTGAGCCCCGCTTTCCTGTCGCCGTCCGAAAGCGCCTTGGGTTTAAAAAAACCACGGCGTGTTTTTGGAAGGAGGTTTTGCATAAAACACTTGTTATTGCGGCGAAGGGGGAAAAATGGATGGGACCCATGTGGATGTCCCCCCCCCGCACCCCCCCCAGGTCTCTAACATCCCCCCCCCCCCCGGCTCCCGGGAAGGCACCGTGGCAGTTTTCCAGGAAAACACTCGATTTTTGTAATTTTTTTTTTTTTTTAAATAAATATATCCGTATCAAATCGAGTCAGAAATAAGGGAGCGAGCGAAGCCGGGATTGTCGCGCTCGAGCGAATCCGCAGAAACAGGTGGATTTGGGTCGGTTTGGGTTTGGGTTGGTTTAAAAAGAGAAGAAGAAAAATAAAAAAAATTTAAAAAATTAAAAAAAAAAAAAAAATTTAAAAAAAGGGGGGTGGGATAAAAAAAGGGCAGAAATTCTTTGCTGCCGCAGCAGCTCTTTCTAGAAACGAGCCCGATGCTGCGCGGGGGCCGGGATGCGGAAAAAGCCCCCCCTCCCCGCCCGGAACGGTCCGTGCGGAGCCTTCGGCCCCCGATTTGCCGCAGTCTATTAGAAAAGGCACAATCCATCCTCGGGGCTTTATGATTATTTGCTTTAACCCCATCCCTGCCTCTTTTTTCCTCCCTTTTTTCCCCCCATCCGGACACTCGGGGCTGTTGGGGGCGATGCTTTGCGGTGGGGGGGGGGGAGTTGGAAGGGGGGGGGGGGGCCATCCCTAACCCCATCCCGGGTGGGATTTTATCCCGCAGGTGGGAAATTTCAGATGGGTTTTTTTTTCTTTTACGGCACGTGAAATCTCTCTCTGTGTGTGTGTGTCCCCCCCCCGACTTCTTCAGGCTTCAGGCTCCGTCCTGCTCCGTAAAACCCGGGAGGTGCCACCTCTGTCCCACGCCACCCCCCCGCCCCCCCCCCCAAAAAAAAGTTGCCTGACCCCCTAATAGCACCTAATTCATCCCTCTATTAATAAATAAAAATAAATAATAAAGCATCGCATCGCACTGGGCAGTTTAGTATTTCCTTACACCCATTTCAGCCCCCACCTGCCACCCCCCCCCCACCCCCCCCCGCTTAAAAAAAAAATGGATTATTAAAAATACTTGGCCCCCGCTTCCCCAGAAACCCCGGGTAATGTATTTTTTTTAAACATTTTGTGTTGGCACATCGTGTCTCGAACAATCTGTCCCGCTCGGCAGCAATGTTGTTACGGTCGCTCTATCCCCCCCCCGCCCCTCCAACACCCCCGTAAAAAATACACACACACCCCCCCACCCCCCCAAAAAGCGCATTTATTCACCCTTTTTTTCCTCAATTGTTTGGTTTCAGAGGTTTACAAACGAGGACCACCTGGCGGTTCATAAACACAAGCATGAGATGACACTGAAATTCGGCCCCGCTCGCACCGACTCCGTCATCATCGCAGGTACGTGGCCCCCGAAACGCTCCCCCCCCCCCCCCCCCCGCCACCGAAACCTCCCCCCCCCCCCCCCCGCCAGATTAATACCGGGGACCAGATGCACCGAAAAACCTCTTTCCCTCCCATAAAAACCCTCTTGTGATCTGCATTTAATCAGGAGGAAAGCAAAGCCAGAGCCTTCCAACTTTCTATTTTTTTTCTTATTTTTTATGGTAGTATCAGGTTTTGTGGCTTTTTTTTTTTTTTTTTTTGGGGGGGGGGGGGGGAAGAGAGAGCAGGGGGGGGTTTAGCTCTCACCCTTTTTTATTAAGCCTGGGGAGATTTATGGGCAAAAGATCTTTGGGCGTTTTCTGCGTGTGCGTTTTGAGGATGACGACCAAAAACCTGAGAAACCCAGTTTCCCCTCCTCGGGCCGGAAAAATAAAAATAAAAAAAAAAATAAAAAAATAAAATTAAAAAAAATATATAAAATAGAATAAATAATAATATAATAAGAAAAATAAATATATCTTATTGTCTGGCAGCGGATCGTTGCCGGTTACAAACATTCTCGGTCCCTTTTCGTTGGGGCTTCTGAAAAGGGGGTGAGGTTTGTGTTCTCGCTGGGTGAAAAGGCTGTTGCTGGGAGGAAGAAGAGGAGGAGGAAGAAGAGGAGGAGGAGGAAGAGGAGGAGGAGGAGGAAACGCTTTCTGAAGCCGTAAAAGCCTCTGCTGCAGGAGCCTGGCAGCCTTTCCCCGGCTCAAATTCGGGGTTGAAGTAGAAAATAGCAATTTAATCGGGTTTTTAAAGCCTTTTTGAATGAATCGTAGCTTTGGGGAGGGGGGGCTGGAAGAGCTGGCCCAGCCTCTGCTGGAAGGGCTGGGGGGTTCTTCCCTGGGGGGGGGAAGGATCCCAGGGAAGGAATGGGCTCCCACGAGGAGAGTTGAATTCAAACAGGATCAGGCATTTAATGGGAACTTTAACCCCCCCCTCCCAGATTCCTCAAGGTTGTTTTTTGCCTCCAGTTCAGCCCCTTTCTCAACAGGGGGCACGGGGGGGGGGCAGGGGGGGATGTTCCCTTTTGCCTTGATAGACCTCCCCCCGCCCCCGGTGTGAATCTGGGGGAGCAGGAGTGGGGTGGGAGAGGCAGGAATGGGGTCCAAGGGAGCAGAAAAGGGGCAGGGGGGAGCAGGAATGGTGTGGGGGGAGCAGGAATGGAGTGGGGGGAGCAGGAATGGGGCACAAGGGAGAAGGGATGGGGATCGGGGGGGAAGGAATGGGGTATGGGGGGACAGGAATGGAGTAGGAATGGGATATGGGGGAGTAGGAATGGGGGGGGTGGCAGGAATGGGGTACAGGGAGCAGGAACGGGATATGGGGGAGAAGGAATGGGGTACGGGGGGGCAGGAATGGGGCACAGGGAGCAGGAACGGGATATGGGGGAGAAGGAATGGGGTACGGGGGGGCAGGAATGGGGCACAGGGGAGAAGGAAAGGGATATGGGGGGCAGGAATAGGGTAGGGGGAGCAGGATGGGATATGGGGGAGCAGGAACGGGTTATGGAGGGGCAGGAATGGGGTATGGGGGGCAGGAATGGGGCACGGGAGAAGGAATAGGGTGGGGGGGCAGGAATGGGGTTCAGGGGAGCAGGAATGGGGTACGGGTGAGAGGAATGGGGTAGGGGGAAGAAGGAATGGGATATGGGGGAGCAGGAATGGGGTAGAGGGGGCAGGAACGGGGCACGGGGGAGAGCAGGAAGAGATATGGGGTACGGGGGGGCAGGAATGGGGCACAGGGGAGAAGGAATGGGGTACGGGGGGGCAGGAATGGGGCACAGGGGAGAAAGAAAGGGATATGGAGGGGCAGGAATGCAGGAATGGGGTACGGGGGAGCAGGATGGGATATGGGGGAGCAGGAACGGGGTATGGAGGGGCAGGAATGGGGTATGGGGGGCAGGAATGGGGCACAGGGGAGAAGGAGAGGGATATGGGGGGCAGGAATAGGGTAGGGGGAGCAGGATGGGATATGGGGGAGCAGGATGGGATATGGGGGAGCAGGAACGGGTTATGGAGGGCAGGAATGGGTATGGGGGGCAGGAATGGGGTAGGGGGAGCAGGATGGGATATGGGGGAGCAGGAACAGGGTATGGAGGGGCAGGAATGGGGTATGGGGGGCAGGAATGGGGCACAGGGGAGAAGGAACGGGGCACAGTCCTGTCCCCATCCCTGATGGGGCTGCAGCACGGAAAACCCTCCCCGTTGCTGCTCCAGGAGGTGGATTTTCCATCCGTGGACAAACTCTCTCCAGTAAAACCACGGATGGGGTGAAACGCTGCGGTTTTAGCACAGGGAGGAGGGGGGGCAGCCCCTCTCCCGGCTCCTCGGGGCTGACGCTGGGGGCTGGGGGGGGGCGGCGTGTTCCTCCAGGATAACTCACAAAGCAGAGAAAAAAAACCCCACCCCAAACCCAAACTTATTTCTCTGTGGGCAGCAAAAATGCCCCAAACCAGCCCGTTTAAGGCAAATAAAGCTGCCGGGGGCTTTGTGGGGGCTATAAAACACGCCGGGGGCGTTATTGCCCTCTGTTCCCAACGGCCTTTTTCTGGTTTTTTTTTTTTTTTTTTTCCTTTAAAAGCCACCATTTTGTCTCTGTTTTTTTTTTTCTCCTTCTCTCCCTCCCTCCTGCTTTGTGCCCAGGCGGTGTGTTAACGAGCAGGAAGGTTCGTCTCCCTCCTGCCCCTAACGAAGCTAAAAGAGAGTCGTAAAGAATCCTCCTCTCTCTGCCCCGAGACGGAATTTTAACGGGAACGTGGCCCTTTTGGGGTGACAACCGGGGGCGGAAAAGCTGCCACCGTCCCCGGAGGTGGAAATTGGGGGGGAGAAAGAGAGGGGTTTTTATTTTTTTTAACGACTTCGCTTCGTGGCCTCGGGAAAAGTTCTGCCGGAGATTTGGGCTCCGGGGCTGGGAAGGAGGTGACTCTAAACAGGGAAAGGTCCCAAAAGAGCCCCGGGAGCCGATAAAGCACCGGAAAAACCAACCTCCTGCCGAGATTTTTAGTTGACACAAGTTTCTTGGTTTAATGAAGAGAGATTTGGGGAAGGGGTGGGGGGGGGACACGGCGGGGAACGGACCGAAGTGTGCTCAGAGGAGGCCTTTTGCTTTATGAACGAACCCGGTAGGTTTAAAGCCGTAAAATAATGGAAATAAAAGCGGGGTTCGGCGACTCCGAGGCCCAAGTCGTCGCCGGAGCCGCTTCCCGACGGCCGCGGGGGACGTTCCGCCTCCGGTTCGGGATGTTTTCCGTGGATATTTCACCTCCAGCTCAGCCCCTGTGCTCCGAGGGGGGAGGCATCGCTGCCAAACCCCATGTTTTATGGAAGGGATCGGGGCTAAATTATCCCTTTGGGCTTAAAAATTGGTGTCGTTTTCTGGCAGACGGGTTTTTCGGGCGCTCGTGCCGGGCTCCCGACCCAAATCCCGGAAAATCTAGCCTCACCGGGAAGCGGGGGGGATTTCTTTACCCTTTCCAGCCCCAGGGGATGGCCGGGGAGATCAGGATTCGATGTGGAAAACGGATCCCGGAGGGATCTCTTTGGCCAGGGGGGGGTAATTCTTAGCCCTCCCACTCAGCACCCCCCCCCCCCCCCGCCGCCAAGGCTGCGCGTTGCTGGACGGAGGGAAGCGCTGGAGCTGCTCCCGTCGGCTCTTCCCCCCTCTCATCACTCCAGTATTTTTTAAAATCTGCTGCTTTAGGGGAGGTCAAACCCCACTATTTTCCTTTTTCTCCGCAATTCAGATGAGAACAGGGGAAAAAAAAAACCCTGGGGGGGGGGGGGGGGGGGCAGGACGCGACCCCGAGGCGGGGATTGACAGAAATCACTGCGCTCCGCTCACCAAAAAAAGCTATTTTTAAAAAAAAAACAAAAAACAGAAACAAAACCAACAAGAAATGATATTCTCCCCTTTCTGTGCTGGCGCTTGCTTTGCAAACGCCCCACACCCGGGTGGAAAAATGCCCAAAACGGAGGCCGTAATCCCCAACGATGAGCGTTAAGGTGGTTTAAAAACGCGGGGGGGTGTGTTTTTTTTTAAACTTCTCTTTGCCCGGTGCCGGGTGTTTTTACCCCAAAAAACCAGATCAGACCCCGACCCCGACCCGCTTCTTGAAAAACTGCGAAGAAGTGGGACTCTTCAACGAACTGGCCAGTTCCTTCGAGCACGAGTTCAAGAAAGCGGCCGAGGATGAGGAGAAAAAGGCAAGAGGCGAAGGCTGCCGATACCGGTTGCATTTTTTTTTTGGGGGGGGGGGGGGGTGAGGATGGGGAGGGGGGGGGGTCACAGGGTGGGCCGGAGCCATTCCGATGGAGGGCACGTGGTGTAGGGTCTCGGATTTAATCCGCCGCCTTCCAGGGGGTTTTATTTTTCTAACTGGGGTGATTTTGGCCGGTTCTCCCGCAATCCCGGGTCTGGCGAGAGCCGATTTTAATGGTTTATTATTCCTTTGGCTTTTCACTGCCAAAAAAAAAAAAAAAAGGGGGGGGGGGTGGGAAATAAGGCAATACCCAAAATAACTCGGGAAGGAGACGCAGGATTCTTAAACGCTCGGGATCTGAGCAAAAAATTCCCCCAGGGTCTCCCTGGGGATGAAAATTCTTAAGGAAGATGCTTTTAGGGTGCGCTGGGGAGGGAGGGGGCCGCCCTGAGCCCCGTGGCTTCGGCGTTTTCGCCGGCGTCGCCGGCTTTTCTGGAACAAAGAAGCTGCCTCAAACGCCAGCGCCATCGATCGAGGCCGCCCCTGCCAACCTCGGGGCTGAAGGACAAGGGGGAGCTCGTCAGAGAGGAGCTAATTAAGGACGTTTTCCTCTCTCCCCCACCCACCCCCCCCCCCCCGCCCCTTCTCCCCTCCCAGCCTTTTTTTCCAGGATTTGAGGAGCAGCAGATGCGCGTTGGGCTCTTAGGCTGGCACATACATTTACTAAATTGATATATGGCCGTCCATACGCTCGCAGGCAGCGGCGCTGCTCGGAAATAAACTGCGGGAGCGCGGCCGCGTAAATCTTAGGGCGAGATGGGGAACGGAGGAATTCGGAATTAAAACCGAAAACTGTCTTTCAGCCGCTCTCCTAATAACAGGGCTCTTTAGAGCATAAATTGATCTCTCTCATTGGTATGCGCCGGGGCCTCGGGCGGGGGGGGCGTTTTTTATGCCCTGAATTCCCTGCCTTTTGTTCTCCGAGGGCTGGGAAAAGGTGGCTTTTTTGGTTGCGGTTTCCCATAGAAATGTGAGCAGCCCACAGTCTGCCCGGGCTTTTTATACCTGAGACCACCCATCTCCTGGGCTGGGCTACCTAAAAACTGCAACCGGGATCCTTAAACTGCGAGATACTATCCTTGTTCCTATTTTTTTTTTTTTTCACTTCAGGACGGCCGCAGGCGGAATATTTCTGCCGGCAGCCAGGAAAAAAGGGGCAGGGCGAAGCTCTGGGGTGGTTTCAGGTGTTGGGGAAAGGAAAGCTTTATCCCTCCCAGAAAATCCCCGCACGAGGTCCCTCCGCACGTTTCTCGGATGCTTTTTCCGCATTCGGCCGCATCCAGCCCCAGTTGCTGCTGGTGTGTTTTGTCCTCCAGTTCCAAGGGTGGTCTCCGCACCAGCACGTTAATTAAAAACAGAGGCGCAGCGGGAGCTTCCCCGGAGGCACTTTAAGTGGTTTGAAACTTTCCTGCCTGTTAATCCCTTCTCCTCTGTGATTCCCAGTGCAAGGTCTCTGCTCACCAGGGCAGGTAAACGGTTACTGGGAGAGCTCCCGCATAAATCAGTGCAGAGCAGAGGCTGGAGCCTCTCCCAGCTCCGGAGCATCCCCGATGCCCAGATTTACCCTCTCGCCACAATTTCCTCTCCCTCGAGAGGCCTTAAATGCAGCAAAGGAGGAGGTTTGGATTAGAAGGAGAAGGTTTAGGTTAGAAGGAGAAGGTTTGGGTCAGAAGGAGAAGGTTTGGGTTAGAAGGAGAAGGTTTGGGTCAGAAGGACAAGGTTTGGGTCAGAAGGAGGAGGTTTGGGTTAGAAGGAGAAGGTTTGGGTCAGAAGGAGGAGGTTTGGGTTAGAAGGAGAAGGTTTGGGTTAGAAGGAGAAGGTTTGGGTCAGAAGGAGAAGGTTTGGGTCAGAAGAGAGGGGGTTTGGGTCAGAAGGACAAGGTTTGGGTCAGAAGGAGGAGGTTTGGGTTAGAAGGAGAAGGTTTGGGTTAGAAGGACAAGGTTTGGGTCAGAAGGAGAAGGTTTGGGTCAGAAGGGAGGGGGTTTGGGTCAAAAGGCGAAGGTTTGGGTCAGAAGGAGAAGGTTTGGGTCAGAAGGGAGGGGGTTTGGGTCAGAAGGACAAGGTTTGGGTCAGAAGGACAAGGTTTGGGTCAGAAGGACAAGGTTTGGGTTAGAAGGACAAGGTTTGGGTCAGAAGGAGAAGGTTTGGGTTAGAAGGACAAGGTTTGGGTTAGAAGGACAAGGTTTGGGTCAGAAGGAGAAGGTTTGGGTCAGAAGGGAGGGGGTTTGGGTCAGAAGGAGAAGGTTTGGGTCAAAAGGACAAGGTTTGGGTTAGAAGGAGAAGGTTTGGGTCAGAAGGAGAAGGTTTGGGTCAGAAGGGAGGGGGTTTGGGTCAGAAGGAGAAGGTTTGGGTCAGAAGGAGAAGGTTTGGGTCAGAAGGGAGGGGGTTTGGGTCAGAAGGAGAAGGTTTGGGTCAGAAGGAGAAGGTTTGGGTCAGAAGGGAGGGGGTTTGGGTCAGAAGAAGGAGGTTTAGGTTAGAAGAAGGAGGTTTGGGTCAGAAGGACAAGGTTTAGGTCAGAAGCACAAGGTTTTAGGTTAAAAGGAGGGGGTTTGGGTCAGAAGGAGGGGGTTTGGGTTAGAAGGAGGGGGTTTGGGTCAGAAGGAGGGGGTTTGGGTCAGAAGGAGGGGGTTTGGGTTAGAAGAAGGAGGTCTGGGTTAGAAGAAGGAGGTCTTCCTCCATTACCTCTTCCCCTGCACCACCTTCTCCCAGATCTTCCTCCCTGTGTGGGGAGGGGTAAAGTGGCCTCTCAGTGTCGTCCCCCTTCCCTCCTTGTCACCCTGCCCTTTCCCCGTCCCCAGCAAAGCATTAAACTGGTTAAAGTGGGGCACGTGGCTGCGCTGGGACCCCCGGGTGGGTGGCGAGTTGCCAGGTCCGGGCGTACGGTTGGGTTTTCATTTTAACGGGGCGCTCGTAGATATTGAAAATAACTTGCGTGGCCCTTTGTTTGCTTTTGATAATGGGGCAATAAAATAATTCCGGCTGATTTACGCAATCCTTTTACGGCTCGTCGGTGAACGAAAAGGGCCTTCTGTTCAAGGCGTTTGCCTTTGTTACCTGTTCTCCTTTTTTACGGGAAAAAAAAAAAAAGACACCCCCAAAAAGCCCCTAAACCACGGGAAGAATTGTGTTTTATCGAAAAAACCCCAAAACGGTGCCGTTTTGGGGCTGAAACCGTCGTTTCGGGGCCTCCGTCTGTTTGGCCGGGGCCGGCGCGGCACCGCTCCCCCCCTCTCCTCGCCTCGGGCTCCCAGATGCTCCTTCAGTACAAATAAATAATAATAATTTGGCAAGAGCTCGAGAGCCGCAGCTTTTCCTCTGGGAACAGCCCGATGTTTGGCAAAACAATGGGAGCTAATTGTTCTCTCTCCATCCCTGCAGAGCTCCGGAGCCCTGGACATGTCCCTGCCCTCCACCCCCGACATCAAGATTAAGGAGGAAGAGCCGGTGGAGGTGGATTCTTCTCCTCCAGACAGTCCCGCCTCTGCCCCAAAGTCACCCCAAAACAAGGAGAAGGTGGGTGTCCCTCGGCCGTGCCTGGCGGAGGGGTTGGTATCTCCATTTTTGGGTCAAAACCAAGCTTTTTTTCTCCACTTTGGGTGCCGAGGCCTGACTCGGGCCCCTCGTTTTAGAAAGAAAGAGAAAAACGTCTTCTCTAAAACACGCGTTTGCTGCCCTTAAGTCCCCACGTGGATTTGGTAGAGCAGAAAGTCTCGCTTTTCATCCCGGGGGGGCTTTTTCGGCGGGCTGAAAGTGCCAAAAAAGTCAGGCACCTTCTCCCAACCCGGCTCCCTGTGTCCTGGTTCCTCCGGGGGAATAACTCTCCGCTCCGGGGACGCCGGCTGGAGCTGGAGCCGTAATTCGGGAGGGGGATTATATCCCAGCGGCTGCCGGAGGTCGTAGAAATCTGAATTTCCACATCCCATTCCCTACAACTGTGGCTTGGGGTGGATCGCTCCCCTCCACGCCTCGTTTTTTCCGATGATTTCCTTAATTTCCACTAAATTGCTTTTAATCCGTCAGAAGGAAGAAACAACCGGGCGATGATGAAGCCGATGAGTAACGACGTGTCTCCTTTTCTCTCTTGCTCCTCTCCAGGACATCCCCTCCAAACCCGTCATCGTTCCTACGCCGACTCCCACCATCGTCCGGCCGGGCTCGTTGCCCCTCCATCTGGGCTACGACCCCCTGCATCCCACCTTGCCTTCCCCCACCTCCGTCATCACCCAGGCTCCCCCCTCCAACAGACAGCTGGGGTGAGTACGGGTACCCGTCAAGCTTCCTGGGCGGTAATTAACTCCCTAAATAAGCTCCTTGATTAGCAGAAGAGCCGAGGTGCCGCCGGCCCACGCTGTGGCTACGGGGGCATAAAGGGAACGACGGCTGCGGAAGCCGAATGGGGCGGAAAAGTGCAGAAAACAGGAACTAATTGTGGCGGGGTAACGAAACGAGGCAAAACTCCCCCGCGGGGAGAAATTAAACCCAATCCCCCCGCACGCGTTTGACACGACGCCGCCGGTTGTCTGGGAACTGGGACCTGACTGGGGACTCCCCAGTGGCTTTTTTTTTTCTCTCTCCAGCCAGAGAGAGCTCGGCGAAGGAAAATCGTCGGCAGCTTTTAAGGGCCGTGGGATTTTCTCGGGGCAGCTGCTGCCTCGGAAACGCCACCTCTTCCGCGACCCGCTGCCCTCCTCCTCGAGGCTTCGGCCTCGGGAGTTGTTTGTTTCGGCAGAAACCAAAAATGCTCCTTTTTTGCCCCATTAAAGCGCCGGCCGGGGGCGGTTCGGAGCCTTCCTGCTGCCGGGGGGGGGCTCTGGCCCCACACAAAAAGGGAAGGAGCTTGGAGGATGCAGGAGACACCTTACAATGACGTGTATTTAGCCCCACTTCTATCTTTCCTTCTTTTTTGCCGCGATCCCGGCCTCTCTCTAATTCCCTTACATGATCCAGCCCCTTTTTTTCCACCTGACAATTCATATTTTTGTCTGTATTTTTACTTTTGACACCCTCCCACCCCCCCACCCCACCCCCCCCGGCACCATCGATCCAGGCTTCCCGACTGGAGAGTTTTAAATCCTGTCTTGAGGCATTAAAGGGGTTAAATGATTGTCCCCCTGGGGGAGGATTTGAAAAGGATGTTCTATTCCTCCTGTCACCCCCTGTCCCAGGCTCTTTGGAACCGAGTTCCCTTGGCTTTTAGAGGCAGAAAAAAATCAAAACTGGAGCAAAATGGACTTTAATGTGATTTTTCATGCCCTTTGCAGCCCGGGGTGGGTCCCTCGAAGGGTTTGAGAGTCGAATGTGGTCCACGGAGGGCTCGGGCTGCGGCTTTAACCAGGGTCTACGTGTTGGGGACACGGGGGGGTGTCGGAGTGACGGAGACGGAGGTGGGGAGGCTGGGACCTCCCAGGCTGGGATTTTCCGGAACAGCCTGGAAGTATTGGGATGCTCGATAGCAATGAATGAGAGCCCGGCCTTCGCCTTCCCCGGGCGGCCTTAAAAATTCCAGCCTGAGTTATTGGCGCGATGAAATCCGCCCCCCTCCGACCCCCAGCCCCTGCTTCTCCCCTCTGAGGATCCCGGCCTCATCTGTCCCCTTCCCCAGGCTTGGAAAAAGAGGGGACAGCACTTTTTTATTCCTCTTTGCCCCCCAAAAGAGCTCCCAGCAGCTCGGCTCTTACTGCCAGTGACATTTTTCCTTCCTGGGATCAGCTCCGGCTTTTCCTCCGCTCTCTGGGAAAGACCGAGTCCGGAGGGTCAGAGCCAGAGTACCTGGGGCGGGGGGGGGGATGGTGTCTGTGACACCCCGGAATGGAGACAGGGGGGACGTCCCCCCCCCCGTTTGTCCCCCACACGCAGAAATGCCGCTTTTTGCTGCAATGGGAAAAAAAAAAATCTTGGTATTGTTAAAATTTGTGACAATTAAGCTGGGGTGTGATGGCTGCCCGCCCCCCCCCCCCCCCCCCCCGTAGTGTCCCCTCCCCTGTCCCCAGGGCCACCATCTGGGTGGACACGACCCGGCTCTGTCCCAACTCCAGGTTTAGGAGGTTTTTCTCTGGAGCTGAGAGTCCGAAACACTGGTTAATGGAAAGCTAAATCCTTGGAAAACCTCTCCTGGGAGCTCAGCAGCCACGGCTCGCAGGCCCAGAAGTGGGCAAGGAGTAGCCACCCAGGTCCCCATCTGGCCGGTGACAAACTCAGCCTAGGGAAGACACTTTTAATGTCCCCCAGGAGGAGTTGCAGCAACCCCTGGATGGTTTTTTCTCTCTATTCAGGTGGGCACCGTGTCTCGGGGCTTTGGTAGCCGCGGGGTTTTGGCCACCCAGCGTCTGACCGGGGCTCGTCCTCACGCTGTCCCATCAGTGTGGCCACCAGCCCTGGGTGAGGAAAATGGCAGCCTGGGCCACCTCGGCACGGTGATGGCATGTGGTGGGTGGCACGTGGTGGTGGCACGTCCTGCAGCACCCACCTGTTCAGAACGTGCCATTCCGAAATGGGAAAACCAGCCCAAATCCACTACGAATGAGCCCAAATCCACTAGGAATTCATTCCTGCTTCTGCCCTTGAGAAAAACCAGCCCAAATCCACTACGAATGAGCCCAAATCCCCTGGGAATTGATTCCTGCTTCTGCCCTTGAGAAGAAAGAGCCCAAATCCACTATGAATGAGCCCAAATCCACTAGGAATTCATTCCTGCTTCTGCCCTTGAGAAGAAAGAGCCCAAATCCACTACGAATGAGCCCAAATCCACTACGAATGAGCCCAGATCCACTGGGAATTGATTCCTGCTTCTGCCCTTGAGAAAAACCAGCCCAAATCCACTGGGAATTAATTTCTTGCTTCTGCCCTTGAGAGAACGAGCCCGAATCCGCTAAGAATGAGCCCGAATCCACTAGGAATCGATTCCTGCTTCTGCCCTGGAGCTTCCGGGGCTTTAAATAACCCACAAGAACCTGAATTCTTGTCCTTCCAGGTCCCCCACCGGTTCCCTCCCGCTCGTGGTGCAACTCGCCAACGGCCAGACCCTGCCGGTGCTGCCGGGCCCCCCCGTACAGATGCCTTCTGTGATATCGGTGAGAGAACCTTCCAGCGCCGCCGAGGAGGGGGGGGGGGGGGGCAGGCCTTTCCCCCCTCCTCCCCCCAGCCCCGCCAAATATTCCGCCAGACACTTCCATTTCGTAAAAATTTAAATATCTTCCCCCCCCCCCACCTCCCCACCTCCCCCCGGCCCTGTGCTGGAAAAGGAGGAGGAGGAGGAGGAGGGGGAGGCAGTAATAACGTGTGGATCACACTAGAGGGCAATAAGTCTGGGAAGAAAAGCCAAAGCTTTGCCTGGACAGATGGCTGACGCCGTGGATGCGGGGCTGGGAACGGCAGGATCCCTGATTAGCCGCTTCCATTTGGCCCAGCGTGTCTCCAGCCAAACCAGTGGAGCTTGCAGAGAACATGCTGGTCTTCGCGGGCCAGGAAAAGCCACCCGCCCCTTGCCAAAAGCTAAAGAGCTCGTGGAATATCAGCCTCCTGGCTCCTGCTTTGCCTATGGAGAATTTTCCGTGCTGCAGAACTCAC
Source organism: Numenius arquata (assembly GCF_964106895.1). Classification (NCBI taxonomy): domain Eukaryota; kingdom Metazoa; phylum Chordata; class Aves; order Charadriiformes; family Scolopacidae; genus Numenius; species Numenius arquata. Next base: position 16,005 of record NW_027415439.1, on the reverse strand, counting down.
CCTGGTGGATTTGCCCGATGGGTGGCTCATACGGCTTCCGAGCCCTTCGGCTTCCAAGCCCTACAGCTTCCAAGCCCTTCGGCTTCCGAGCCCTATGGTTTCTGAGCCCTTCAGCTTCCGAGCACTTCAGCTTCCAAGCCCTACATGTAGGCTTCTGAGCCCTTCGGCTTCTGAGCCCTTTGGCTTCCAAGCCCTTTGGCTTCCGAGCCCTACAGCTTCCAAGCCCTGTGGCTTCTGAGCCCTTCAGCTTCCAAGCCCTACATGTAGGCTTCTGAGCCCTTCGGCTTCCGAGCCCTTCAGCTTCTGAGCCCTACAGCTTCCAAGCCCTTCGGCTTCCGAGCCCTGTGGCTTCTGAGCCCTTCTGCTTCCGAGCACTTCAGCTTCCAAGCCCTACATGTAGGCTTCTGAGCCCTTCGGCTTCTGAGCCCTTTGGCTTCCGAGCCCTACAGCTTCCAAGCCCAATGGCTTCCAAGCCCTGTGGCTTCTGAGCCCTTCTGCTTCCAAGCCCTTCGGCTCCACCACTGGGCAGCCTGTGTGGGTCCTGGCTCTACCGCTGGGCTCATCTCCAGCAGCCTGGAGTGAGCTCTACGGCTTCCGAGCCCTATGGCTTCCGAGCCCTATGGCTTCTGAGCCCTTTAGCTCCCCACCAGGCAGCTCATGTGGCTCCTGGCTCTCCCACTGGGCTCATCTCTGGGGTCTGGAGTGACCCATGGCCAAAAACCTTCTGCCCCAGCTAACGGGGACGTTGACCAGTCCCTAAAGGGGTTCCAGGAGAGATGGGAAGGGACTCTGGATCAGAGAAGGAGCCATGGGACGAGGGGGAAGGGTTTTAAGCTGAAAGAGGGGAGATTGAGCTGAGATTTGGGGAAGAACTTCTTTGCTGTGAGGGTGGTGAGAGCCTGGCCCAGGTTGCCCAGAGAAGCTGTGGCTGCCCCATCCCTGGAGGGGTTCAAGGCCAGGTTGGAGGGGGCTTGGAGCAACCTGGTCTGGTGGGAGGTGTCCCTGCCCAGGGCAGGGGGTGGCACTGGGGGGGGTGCTTTAAGGGTCCCTTCCAACCCAAAATATTCCATGATTCCATGATTCTGTGTGTTGTGGCAGAGAACCAGAGGGGATCTGGTGCTGTCCCTCCCCGTACTGGTGGGGAAAAGTCGATAGGGAAGGGAAGGGAAGGGAAGGGAAGGGAAGGGAAGGGAAGGGAAGGGAAGGGAAGGGAAGGGAAGGGAAGGGAAGGGAAGGGAAGGGAAGGGAAGGGAAGGGAAGGGAAGGGAAGGGAAGGGAAGGGAAGGGAAGGGAAGGGAAGGGAAGGGGAAGGAAAGAGGGGAGGGAAAGAGGGGGGCTTCAGGGCTCCCCTCTTCCCTGGCCCTTGCACTGGGCTGGGTGACTCCGAAACAGCCCTTGTGGCCACCAAAGTAGTAGCTGCTGGCCTTGGGTGACAGCGGGCAGGATTGATGGCGGCAGTTAAACGCCAAACGTTTGTCAAGATTTTATAAATGTCCTCGTTTGGGGAATTATTACAGAGCAGCTTCCAAAACCCACGTGTTTGCTTCCCCCCCCCACCTCCCCGTAGCTGGCTCGGCCGATGTCCGTGGTCCCCAACATTCCTGGAATTCCTGGGCCTCCCATCAACAGCAGTGGGTCCATCTCACCCTCGGGACTCCCAGTGCACTCAGAAGCCAAAATGGTAAGTGGCCAAAAAGATACTGGGGGGAGGTGGGTGGGTGTTTCACGTCCACAGCATCGTTTTCCCCCACCCCCCAGCCTTCGCAAAGAGCTGTTCCTTCCCTAAAAATCCCTCCCCGTGCCGGGAGCAGGTGTCACAGATGCCACCAGGAATATTAAGACTAATGGGCGCCGCGGTTCTGGCAGGGAAAACGGGCACGGAATCGTCGGGACAAACCTCGGCCCCGGCCTCAAAGCTGGTGCTTCCAGTTCCAGGACTAACAGATGGGCTGGAGGTGGGTTTGGGGGGAGGCAGAGCCAAGAGAGGAGATGTTGGGCTGTAAATCCAAGGATCCTGGGGACGGCTTTCACGTGGTCCTCTTTAACTCAAAGTTTACGGAGGAATTTTCCTTTCCTGGCTTTTCGGGTCTCAAATCAGGGGAGAAAGGGGGAGCAAACCTAAGTTTGTGAACGAAAAACAGTGAAAACCCCTGCTTTTTTGGCCAAAATGGGGTTGGGGTGTTGGGAAACCCACCTCCCACAGCCGGCACGTTGTCACCGCTCCCACTGCGCCCCAGTTTGGTTATTCCTGGGCTACAAACTGGGCTGATGAGAGCTCTTAAAACTCCAGTCGAGGCATGAAAACAGCCATCCTGGTCCCCTCCGCCCCAGCCTGGCTACCCAGAGAAGGAACCTGCAGGCCACGGTCTGGGTGACCCCCAGGTCCTTCTCCGGTCTCTGGATGACCCCCAGGTCCTTCTCCATCCCAGGAGGACCCCTCTGTGGGTGTTGGGGGATGGTCCCTGCTCTTCCTGCGGCTCCCACCAGCTGAGAGAGCGGATCCCTGCCAGTCCCAGCAGCAATTTGGGGACGTGGCCACCTGTCCTGAGTTGGAAGCCACTCTCTGTCTTTGAGTAGCCCAGATGGTGACAGCTTTCACTTGGATGTGACTCAGCCGGGGTCTCAAGAGCCCCTTCCCCAACGTCCTGGCTCCTTGGGTGACTGAGGAGCTGCTTAAAGCCTTAAGAGGGTAGAAAATGGTCTGATAATGTCCTTTTTGTCCCCTTTAACAGAGGCTGAAGGCCAGCCTGACGGCCTCTTCCTCCCTGAACGGCGGCAACCTGGTGGTGGGCTCGGCCAGCACGATGGTGACGGCGCGGCCGGAGCAGAGCCAGATACTGGTCCAACATCCGGACGCCCCGTCCCCGGCGCAGCCCCAGGTTTGCGGGGTCGGGCTGCGGGTTCCTCCTTCCTCCCTCGCCCAGAAAGAAGGAGGAAAACCTTCCACCGCCCACAGAATGGGTTAAAAACCTTGTTTTTTCGGTCCTGCTTCAGCACCGACGCTCTCAACCACCGCCAGGCAGAAAACTTCAGCGCCCGGTTAATTTGTTTGACGAGGTTTGGAGGCGCGAAAGGATATTTCGCTCTCTTTTTTTTGTCCCGTTCCCCCCCACCCCCAGCTCAATTACTGGGGTTAAACGCTCCCCCCTCTCAGGCGATCGGCTCCGGCGGCTCCTGCCAGCTCGCCAAATGCCAGCCTTGCCATCAGGATGGCCACCTGCTCCGGCGCTGGGATGGCCTTCCAAATATTTAATAGCCATATGCTGCCTGACAGCGAGTGCCGGAGCGGAACCGCGCTCCCCCCGTGGCCGCCGTGTAATTACGGAGCCCTCGCAGAAGCCCCGGCTGCGGCACCGTTCGCCCTCGTTGGCTTTTTCCTTTGTTCTTCCCAAATAAAAGCGGGAAATGTGCAGCCTTAGGAAATCTTTTTCTGGCCCGGTCGCCTCCCAGAGCGGTTTTGGCTGAAGCTACTCAGGAAAGATTTTAACCCAAATTAATTTTGAAAGCAAATCTGCCCGCTCGAAAAGCGGGAGTTTGTGCTCCGGGAGCGAGTTAACGGAGCCGGGGCTGGGACGGTGCGTGGATCCAGCGCTCCCAGCACCGTGGCTTGAATTGTCCTCCCTCAGCACCTACGTGGTCACTGGCCGTGGGGAATCATGGATCATTTTGGGTTGGAAAGGACCTTAAAGCACCCCCCCAGTGCCACCCCCTGCCCTGGGCAGGGACACCTCCCACCAGACCAGGTTGCTCCAAGTCCCCTCCAACCTGGCCTTGAACCCCTCCAGGGATGGGGCAGCCACAGCTTCTCTGGGCAACCTGGGCCAGGCTCTCACCACCCTCACAGCAAAGAAGTTCTTCCCCGCATCTCAGCTCAAATCTCCTGATTTTTGGTTTAAAACTGTTCCTTCTCGTCCTATGGCTCCACTCCCCAAACACCATCCCTGGAGGGATCTAAAAGCCGGTGCTGAGGGACATGGGTCAGTGGTGGGTTGATGGTTGGTCTTGATGAACTTCAAGGTCCCCTCCAACCCAGGGAAGTGGTGGAATCGCCGTAGAATCCCAGAACGTTTTGGGTTGGAAGGGACCTTAAAGCTCACCCAGTTCCATCCCTTCTAGTGGCTGGGACATCTTCAATGAGACCAGGTTGCCCAAAGCCCCCTCCAACCTGGCCTTGAACCCTCCAGGGATGGGGCAGCCACAGCTTCTCTGGGCAACCTGGGCCAGGCTCTCACCACCCTCACAGCAAAGAAGTTCTTCCCCACATCTCACCTCAATCTCCCCTCTTTCAGTGTCAAACTCTTCCCCCTCGTCCCATCGCTCCCCTCCCTGATCAAGAGTCCCCCCCCCAGCTTTCCTGGAGCCCCTTGAGGGACTGGAAGGGGCTCCAAGGTCTCCCCGGAGCCTTCTCTTCTCCAGGCTGAACCCCCCCAACTCTCTCAGCCCCCCCTCCCAGCAGAGGGGCTCCAGCCCTCCCAGCATCTCCGGGGCCTCCTCTGGCCCCGCTCCAACAGCTCCGTGTCCTTGGGATGTTGGTGGCCCCAGAGCTGGAGGCAGCACTTGGTGTGGGGGTGTCTCCCCAGAGCGGAGCAGAGGGACAGAATCCCCCCCCGGCCCTGCTGGGGATGCAGGCCAGGGTGTGGGGGGGCTTTCTGGGTTCCTGTTGAGCTTCTCACCCCCCAACACCCCCAGGTCCTTCTCCTCAGGGCTCTCTCAGTCCCTTCTCCACCCAGCCTGGATTTGTGCTCCCAAGTCATTGCAGCATAAAGTGCTTTTTCAAGCCCCTGAAGTGAAATGAAAAGGAAGGATTTCTCCTCCTTTTACCACGTGAGCTCCTCACCGTGGTGGGGAAGAAACCTCTGCCATTAGCCCCCCCAAGGAGCTGGGGATTTAACCAATTCCCTCGACATTCACACACCTTTCCCCGGGTTCGGAATCTCAGAAGGTTCCCATGGATTCACACCTCCGTTTGCTGGGCAGGACTGGGGGGGGGGGCTTCCAGAAATGCCTGTGAAAGGGGGGCTTTGTCCCCAGCTCCCCCATCCCAGCCCGTGGTGTGTCCCCCCCTAGTGTTTAGGGCTCTGAAAATTACACCCCTTGTTGCCCAAGCTTCAGGAGCTGCACCTCCTCGACCAAACCCTGGTTACGACGGTGGATCCACCTGCACCGGAGCTTTATTTGCTCTATTTCTCTCTTATTTTCCCCATCCCAAGCTTTGGTGCCCCCCCCACCCCCCTCCAGCGTGTAGAGCTCTGAAAAATCACACCCCTTTTTGCCCCAGCCTCAGGAGCTGCATCTCCTCGGCCAAACCCTGGTTACGACGGTGGATCTGCCTCCGCGGTGCTTTATTTTCACTCTCTCTTATTTTCCCCATCCGCAGGTGTCCCCCGCCCAGCCCACCCCCAGCACGGGCGGGCGACGCAGGCGGACGGTGGATGAAGACCCCGACGAGCGTCGGCAGCGGTTCCTGGAGCGGAACCGGGCGGCCGCCTCCCGCTGCCGTCAGAAACGCAAGCTCTGGGTCTCCTCCTTGGAAAAGAAAGCGGAGGAACTCACCACCCAGAACATCCAGCTGAGCGTGAGTACGGACCCTGCAGCCCGAGAACAGCCTTTTCCCAGCTCCGGGAATGTCTTCCCTATGTCTCTGGGGCAGGATGGATGCTCCTGCGCCCAAATTTTCCCCCGTTCCCTGCTTTTCCATCTCATCCCAATACTTTGAGTGGGAGGGAAAAGCCCTTTGGGGGTCTCCTTTCTCTCCCCGTCTCCCTCCAAAGGGCTCTGCCTCTGCCCAAAGGGTGGTGGGAGCATCGGGAAGCACCACCAGTCTTGAGAAGCAGTGGGATTTGCCAGAGGAATCCTCCCCGTAGCCGAGGGAGAGCTCTCTGCTGGTGCGGAGATGGCAGAACCGGTGCCAGTTCCCTTCCCTGTGTGGTGGACTGGGAGCAGGGATGCTCTAAAGCTGGTTTTGGGGGAGAACTGGGTTTCCCTGCCTCCCTGGCAGCACCCGCCGTGTCCAGCTGAACGTGAGTACGGACCCTGCAGCCCAAGAACAGCCTTTTCCCAGCTCCAGGGACACCTTCCCTATGTTTCTGGGGCAGGATGGATGCTCCTGCGCCCAGATTTTCCCCCGTTCCCTGCTTTTCCATCTCATCCCAATACTTTGAGTGGGAGGGAAAAGCCCTTTGGGGGTCTCCTTTCTCTCCCCGTCCCCCTCCAAAGGGCTCTGCCTCTGCCCAAAGGGCGGTGGGAGCATCGGGAAGCACCACCAGTCTTGGGAAGCAGTGGGATTTGCCAGAGGAATCCTCCCCGTAGCCGAGGGAGAGCTCTCTGCTGGTGCAGGGATGGCAGAACCGGTGCCAGTTCCCTTCCCTGTGTGGTGGACTGGGAGCAGGGATGCTCTAAAGCTGGTTTTGGGGGAGAACTGGGTTTCCCTGCCTCCCTGGCAGCACCCGCCGTGTCCAGCTGAGCGCGAGTACGGACCCTGCAGCCCGAGAACAGCCTTTTCCCAGCTCCGGGAATGTCTTCCCTATGTCTCTGGGGCAGGATGGATGCTCCTGCACCCAGATTTTCCCCCGTTCCCTGCTTTTCCATCTCATCCCAATACTTTGAGTGGGAGGGAAAAGCCCTTTGGGGGTCTCCTTTCTCTCCCCGTCTCCCTCCAAAGGGCTCTGCCTCTGCCCAAAGGGCGGTGGGAGCATCGGGAAGCACCACCAGTCTTGGGAAGCAGTGGGATTTGCCAGAGGAATCCTCCCCGTTGCCGAGGGAGAGCTCTCTGCTGGTGCGGAGATGGCAGAACCAGTCCCAGTTCCCTTCTCTGTGTGGTGGACTGGGAGCAGGGATGCTCTAAAGCTGGTTTTGGGGGAGAACTGGGTTTCCCTGCCTCCCTGGCAGCACCCGCCGTGTCCAGCTGAGCGTGAGTACGGACCCTGCAGCCCAAGAACAGCCTTTTCCCAGCTCCAGGGACACCTTCCCTATGTCTCTGGGGCAGGATGGATGCTCCTGCGCCCAGATTTTCCCCCGTTCCCTGCTTTTCCATCTCATCCCAATACTTTGAGCGGGAGGGAAAAGCCCTTTGGGGGTCTCCTTTCTCTCCCCGTCTCCCTCCAAAGGGCTCTGCCTCTGCCCAAAGGGCGGTGGGAGCATCGGGAAGCACCACCAGTCTTGGGAAGCAGTGGGATTTGCCAGAGGAATCCTCCCCGTAGCCGAGAGAGAGCTCTCTGCTGGTGCAGGGATGGCAGAACCGGTGCCAGTTCCCTTCCCTGTGTGGTGGACTGGGAGCAGGGATGCTCTAAAGCTGGTTTTGGGGGAGAACTGGGTTTCCCTGCCTCCCTGGCAGCACCCGCCGTGTCCAGCTGAGTGTGAGTACGGACCCTGCAGCCTGAGAACAGCCTTTTCCCAGCTCCAGGAATGTCTTCCCTATGTCTCTGGGGCAGGATGGATGCTCCTGCGCCCAGATTTTCCCCCGTTCCCTGCTTTTCCATCTCATCCCAATACTTTGAGCGGGAGGGAAAAGCCCTTTGGGGGTCTCCTTTCTCTCCCCGTCCCCCTCCAAAGGGCTCTGCCTCTGCCCAAAGGGCGGTGGGAGCATCGGGAAGCACCACCAGTCTTGGGAAGCAGTGGGATTTGCCAGAGGAATCCTCCCTGTAGCCGAGGGAGAGCTCTCTGCTGGTGCAGAGATGGCAGAACCGGTCCCAGTTCCCTTCCCTGTGTGGTGGACTGGGAGCAGGGATGCTCTGCAGCTGGTTTTTGGGGGAGAACTGGGTTCTTAACACTCTCAGCGTTGACCGAGGGCCGAAGGATCCGCAAAGACCGAGCTCATGTCCCTTCTGGGGATTCCTGTCCCTTCTGGAGACTCGTGTCCCTTTTTCCTTCGCCGCTGGGCAGTGACTCACGCGCTGGGAGTCTTTTCAATAGCGCCGATCGTGGCATTTTTAATGGTATTTTTATTTTCTCCCCAAGATAATTATAGAAGCTCTTTCCTGGGGCCGTTTTGAAATACAATTGACTCAGTTTCAGCTGTTTCTCCTGACATTTCAATAGAGGAATAATAGGAATTTTCAGGGAAGTAGAGCTGGGGAACAGCAGGAGCTCACGGAGTTACCGAGAGCTTGGGGGGGGGACGACTCTGATGTCCCCCATGGCCTCAGCTGGTCGTACCCTCAGCTTCTCCCTCCTTTTGGTTTTCCAGGAGCATCCCGGAGTGTCTGGCTCAAGCGATCAGCGTTGGGCAAATAAATATTCAGAATTAAGTGATTAACACAACGAGGGGCTCTCCAGCCTGCGGGAAGGGGGGGCTGCTGGAGGGAGATTCCCCAAACCCAACCGCTTTATTTGATGTTCTGTGGCTCAGAGGCACCTCAAATTAAATTTAGAATTAAATTCTAAGCTTGCGGGGCGTGTAAATTAAGGTCTGACCGTTGCCTGTGGCTGTGGGGAGCCCGGGTGATGCCCACACGTGTGTCTTTTTCCATCCCAGAATGAAGTCACGCTGCTGAGGAACGAAGTGGCTCAACTTAAGCAGCTCCTGCTGGCGCACAAGGACTGTCCCGTCACTGCACTACAGAAGAAAACGCAGGGATATCTCGGTGAGTGGGGGCTTTTCCTGCCCTTTCATTAGCTCTGAGCGGATAAAACCCACCTGAGATGGAAACGAAGGGATTCTTCATAGAATCATAGAATCATCCAGGTTGGAAGAGACCCTTGGGATCATCGAGTCCAACCATCTACCCTACACTACAAAGTTCTTCCCTATATCGTATCCCCCAACACCACATCTAAACGGCTCTTAAACACATCCAGGGATGGTCACACCAACCCCAGGCAGCGCTCCAGGCTTGGGGCAGAGTGGCTGGAGAGCTGCCTGGCAGAAAAGGACCTGGGGGTGTTGGTCGACTGTGGGCTGAACACGAGCCAGCAGTGTGCCCAGGTGGCCAAAAAGGCCAACAGCATCCTGACCTGTATCAAGAACAGTGTGGTTCTTGTTGGGGGATATGATACAGGGAAGAACTTTGTAGTGTAGGGTAGATGGTTGGACTCGATGATCCCAAGGGTCTCTTCCAACCTGGATGATTCTATGATTCTATGATTCTATGGTGAGTAGGACCCGAGAGATGATCGTCCCCCTGTACTCGGCACTGGTGAGACCCCACCTCGAGTACTGTGTCCAGTTTTGGGCCCCCTACCACAGGAAAGACATTGAGGTGCTAGAGCAGGTCCAGAGAAGGGCAAAAAAAACCAAAAACAAAAACTCTCTCCAGCGAGACCTGGACAGGCTGGAGAGCTGGGCAAGGAAGAACCTCATGAGGTTCAACAGGGAAAAGTGTAAGGTGCTACACCTGGGCAAGAAGAATGTCAGGCACCAGTACAGGTTAGGGGTGGACCTGCTGGAGCCAAGCTCCGAAGAGAAAGATCTGGGAGTCCTGGTAGCCAGCAAAATGACAACGAGCAAGCAGTGTGCTCTTGTGGCCAGGAAGGCCAACGGGATCCTGGGCTGCATAGGGAAGAGTGTGGCCAGTAGGTCGAGGGAAGTCATTCTCCCCCTCTGCTCTGCACTGGTGAGGCCACAACTGGAGTATTGCATCCAGTTCTGGGCTCCCCAATTCAAGAGGGATAGGGAACTACTGGAAAGAGTCCAGCGAAGGGCAACGAGGATGATTAAGGGATTGGAGCATCTCCCTTATGAAGAAAGGCTGAGAGAGCTGGGACTCTTTAGCCTGGAGAAGAGAAGGCTGAGGGGAGACCTTATCAATGCCTATAAGTATCTCAAGGGTGGGTTGAAGGAGGAGGGAGCCGGACTCTTTTCAGTGGTTCCCAGTGACAGGACGAGGGGCAACGGGCACAAGTTGGAACATGGGAGGTTCCACTCAAATATGAGAAAGAATTTCTTCCCGGTGAGGGTGCCAGAGCCCTGGAAGAGGCTGCCCAGGGAGGGTGTGGAGTCCCCTTCTTTGGAGATTTTCAAGACCCTCCTGGATGCAGCCCTGAGTAGCATTCTCTAAGCAATCCTGCTCCAGCAGGGGAGTTGGACTAGATGATCTATACGGTCCCTTCCAACTCTAAAAAAAATTCAGTGAAATTCAGTGAAACATCTTACAACCAGGCAAACCCCGGTCCAAGGAACAGGCAAGAGGAATCGGCCTCAAATTGGGCCAGGGGAGTTTTAGGATGGATATTGGGAACGATTTCTTCACCGAAAGGTTTATTAAACCTTGGAAGGGGCTGCCCAGGGAGGTCACCATCCATGGAATTTAAAAGCTGGGCTTAAAAGCTACGGTTTAGTGCTGGGTTTTGTTAGTGCTGGGGCGATGGCTGGACTCAATGATCCGAAAAGTCCCTTCGATTCCACGATTCTGTGATTTTATGGAAGATTTTCTTTCCCTCCTTGAGGGCAGGAGATGGTGCGTCTCCCTCGGCATCCCCGTGGGGTGGGATATTTGTCGGAGATCCGTATCCCGGCTTCTCCCTGGTCTCTCCCGAGCCCTTGAGATTCCCTTTGAAGTTCAAAACCGCGGCTGCCAAGCCCGAGTCAGAAAAGGCCAGACTCTATAAATGACATCATGGGGCTCTATATCTCATTCTCTGCAATTCCCATCAAATTGGCTCGGGTTTGGCACAAAAGCGGCCTCTTTTTTATCTCCTTTTCTTCCTTTTTTTCATTATAATCAACCCGGGAGCTAAACGTTACGTCTGGGTTCTTATGTCATCCCCCTGCAATAATGATTCCGTGCCGGGGTTTTTTGTGCGAGAGGCTTTGGGAGGATGCTGGAGTCCCCTAGTGTTAGATTTAACGGGATGAGGGGATGGATAGAGACGAGAAAAAGGAAAAGGGGAGGAAAGGAAACCTGAAAAAATGAGAAAAAGGGCACTTTCCTTCCCCGTTACCTCCCTCTTCCCGTCTCCGGGGTGTCCAAAACCCTCCTGGCCGGGCGATGAGGCACAAATCTGTGTTCCAGGGGCCCTGGCACGGCCGCTTTATGGGTTATTTTCACTCTTTCCCGCGATTCCGAGCGTGATTAATGCGGTCGTGAAAATCCTCGCCGTCCCCCGGCCCTCGCAGGTGCTCGCTCCGCATCCCAGACATGATTTTCCCCGTTAAAATTCCAAAGTTTACAGTTCCTCTTATTATTCCTCGCCGTCTGCCGGCTCCAATAACGGGAATTCATCGCCCGGCTGAATAATAAAAAGGAGATTCACGCCTCCCTCCCCCCATTTCCCCCCCCCCCCCCCCCCGTCCCCTCCTGCCTTTTTTATTATTGAGATTTGTGACGAAGCAGGTCCTTAAACAAAAACGCCGGGTTCCCGGGCTGGAATTACAGCTGCCTCACGTACAGTCGGGTTGTTTTATTAGTAATAACCTTGTAAATCTTTTTTTTGTTGTTGTTGTTGGGGGGGGGGGGGGGGGGGGAGGGGATGCCAAACCATTCTATGGCTCGGCTCAACCTTCTCTCCCCCACCCCCCCCCCTCCTCCAAATCCCTCCTCGGATCTGCCGCAGCTTCCAACGCTCCGGGAAAGGCCGAGCCGAGATTCCATGGGGGAAGGAAAACCCCCTTTGGGAATGGGGTACAATATTCAAGCACCTGAATAGAATAGATTTTCAATAGAATTTTAAGCCTATTTTCTCAATTTTTAGAAATTTTCTATTTTCAATAGAAAATTGAGCCCTAAAAATACATTTTACAGGTGCCCAGGGAGGTTGTAAACCCTTTCTCTGATTCCCCCCCCCCCCCCCCCCCCACGGTATTTTGGGGTTCACCCTCTTGACGGGGAAGAAGCATCCCGGTTCTCCTGCCATTATTTTGCCTTTTTCAAGGAAGGATGACCCCATTTTCCCCGTAATTCATCCCAGCCAAGTGCACGGGAGGGAATTTCCTCCTGACACCTGCAGATAACGAGCTAATAACACCCCCCCCCCAAAAAAAAAAAAAGAGAGAGAGAGAGGTCACAAATTACCCTCTGCCTTGGAAGCTGTGCCCGGGCGCAGGGGGGCTCTTTGTGGGAGAGAATCCAAAGTTTTGGGAAAACCCATCCGCGTCGCTGCGAAAAGAGGGGGGAAAAAAGGTCCCTCCCTTCGTTTCCCTCCTGTCCCTTTGGTCGTCGCTTCAGGTGAACCCCAAAAAATGGAACCAAACGGTTCGTAACGGGCTCTCCTTGATTTTAATGTTCTGGAGAACAATAAAGAGCGAAGCAGGTGATTTATAGAATCAATAGCCCAAAAAACCCTGCATTTTTCAGAAGGGTTTCTGTCGCCTGTGTCCCTGTGGGCTCCTCTCCCCTCCAGGGATTCCCGTAGGGATCAACCTCTCCCTTTCAGGGATTCCTGTAGGGATTGGCCTCTCCCCCCAGGGATTCCCATAGGGATCGACCTGTCCCTTCCAGGGATTCCCGAAGGGTTCAGCCTCTCCTTTCCAGGGATTCCCATAGAGATCAGCCTCTCCCAAGGATTCTCATAGGGATTGGACTCTCCCTTCCAGGGATCCTTGCAGGGATCCACCTCTCCTTTCCAGGGATTCCCAAAAGGATTGGCCTCTCTGCTGCAGGGATTCCCATAGGGATCTTCCTCTCTTCCCTCCAGGAATTCCCATAGGGATCAGCCTCTCCCCTCCAGTGATTCCCGTAGGGATCAACCTCTCAGGATTTCTTGTAGGGATTTTCCTCTCCCCTCCATGGATTCCTGTAGGGATCAGCCCCTTCCCTCTAGGGATTCCCGTAGGGATCAGCATCTCCCCTCCAGGCTCCTTTGGCTGGAAATAAGTGTTAAATGAAATAACGAGCATTAAATAAACACCCGACTCATTTCTGCCCTCAGCTCTGGGGCAGGAGCCATCTCCCATCCCATCTCATCCCATTTCCTATCCCATCTCTCATCCCGTCTCCCATCCCATCTCTCATCCCGTCTCCCATCCCGTCTCCCATCCCATCTCCCATCCCAAATCCCATCCCATCCCGTCTCCTATCCCATCTCCCATCCCATCTCCCCAAATCCCATCTCTCCCATCCCATCTCTCCCATCCCATCTCCCATCCCATCTCTCATCCCGTCTCCCATCCCGTCTCCCATCCCATCTCCCATCCCAAATCCCATCCCATCCCGTCTCCTATCCCATCTCCCATCCCATCTCCCATACCATCTCCCATACCATCTCCCATACCATCTTTCCCATCCCATCTCCCATCCCATCTCTCCCATCCCATCTCTCTCATCCCATCTCTCCCATCCCATCTCCCATCCCATTTCCCATCCCATCTCCCATCCCATCTCCCATCCCAAATCCCATCCCATCCCGTCTCCTATCCCATCTCCCGTCCCATCTCCCATCCCAAATCCCATCTCTCCCATCCCATCTCTCCCATCCCATCTCCCATCCCATCTCTCATCCCATCTCCCATCCCATCTCCCGTCCCAAATCCCATCCCATCTCTCCCATCCCATCTCTCTCATCCCATCTCTCTCATCCCATCTCTCCCATCCCATCTCCCATCCCGTCTCCCATCCCTTCTCCCATCCCAAATCCCATCCCATCTCCCATCCCAAATCCCATCCCATCTCCTCGCTGCCGACACCGGTTCCAACACACAACCTCTCTCTAACATTATCTTTGTCTTTTTTTTTCTTGTTTTTTCCCCAATCCTCTTCTCCCCCCCCCCCCCCCCCATCCTTCCCCGACTCCCGGAGCAGAAAGCCCGAAGGAGAGCTCGGAGCCCGGCGGTTCCCCGGCTCCCGTCATCCAGCGCGGCTCCCTCTCGGCGTCCCCCAACGGGCTGAGCGTCCGCTCGGCGGCGGAGGCGGTGGCCACCTCGGTGCTCACCCAGATGGCCACCCAAAGGACAGAACTGGGGCTGCCCGTCCCCTCCCAGGTCATCATGGCCCCACAGTCCCACTCTGCCGGCAGATGATGGCCCCCCCCCCCCATCCCTTCTCCACCACCACCGGCCCTGCCACACGGACCTCAGCCGGACAGACAGACGGACGGACGGACGGATGGATGGACGGACGGACCGCCACGAAGTACACCCCCTCCCCCCCACCCCCCCAGCCACCAAGAGGATTTTTATTTCGTTTTTTTTTTTGAGGGGGGGGGTTTATGTTTCTTTTCAAGCGAATTAAGGGCAGCTCTGGCTGCGGGACCTGTCCTGACCCCCCCCCACCCACCCACCCCCCCAACCCGGGATCCGGCTCTTCCCTCTCCATCCTTCCCTCTTCATCCTCCATGGAAAAAGCACCTTGAAAAGGGGTCGCTTCCAGGTATCGGTCCCATTAACACTAAACTCCCCCCCCCCCCCTCGGTGGATCCCTCGGTGCTTCCCTTCTCCCCCCCCCCCCCCACCCCCATCCCTCCTCCTCCTCCTCCTCATCCTCAGCCGAGGAAACCGCAGCTCCAGCGGGGGGGGGGGGGGAGGGGGGGGCTGCAGCATTTAATCGTGAAGGTATTTTAATTTTTAACAGCGTGTTGCTTCCAGGCATCTGCCCCCCCCCCTTTTGCCCCCCCCCCCCCCCCAAAAAACCTTGCACCTTCACCCGAGAAACCTCCTCCAACCCCGAGTTTAAAGGCTTCCAGGTTCATCTCGTCGCATCCGAAATCCCCCAGCGACTCTTTTTTGGAGCGTTTTTGCCCAAAATCTGTTTGGGAAAGGGGGATGCGGGGACTCCCCCGGGGGGGGGCGGGGGGGGGCGACGATGATACAAAGGTGTGGACGTTGATGTTCTGCCCCCGGGCCGGGGGGGGGACACGCTGGTGGCTGGAGAGAAGAGAGACTCTGTTTTGGCAGCCGAGGGGCTGCTCCCGCTCTTCCCTACGGAAAATCCTTGCTGATCCCTGTCTGCCGGGGCCGGGACCCCCCCCCCCCCCCGGGAAGGAGGAGCTGGTCCCACGGGGGGAAATAACGTGAGTCCCTGAATCCACCGTCCGCTCCCACCCCCCTGTTGCAACCGACCCCCCCCTAATTCCCAGGAACTGTCTCCTTTCCCCGTAACCTCGATAACGGTGGCCTTAAATCAGGAAATTCGTTGCCTGTTCCCAGGATGAGGGGGGGGGAGGAGGGGGGGGCACAAAGTCGTGTTTCTCTTTGCCTTCTCTTGTACCTCTTCCTCACCATCGTCTTCCTCTCTGCTCCCAGGATTCCCAGAGCTTCCGCTTCCCTCGGGCGGGTTAAAAAACTGGGTCTCGATATTGGAAAACCGCTTGGAATTGGGTCGGTTTTCCCCTTCGGGCGGGGTGCAGCTCCCAGTGGCTCCCAGTAGCCCAGTTTGGAAAAGGGGAAGGGGTTCCTGCGGCGGCCGGGCTCGTCGAAGGAACCTCCTCAAAGCCCCTAGAGCTGCCTCAGCCCTTAGTCTTCCTCCTCCTCTTCCTCTTCCTCCTCCTCCTCCTCCTCTTCCTCGCCCGCCTCGGGCCGCACTCGCCACTTTTCAACCCAATTTGTTGCTCAAAAAGTGATATTTTTCCGGCTTCGGAACGTTCGTTCCCGGGGACGGCAAATCCCAGAGCGAAGTCGGAGCAAAGAAACCTCCTGCCGTTACGGCCCCCCCCCCGGGGATGGAGGGGGGGGGCGTGGGGGGGGGGGGTGTGTGTGTTGGTTTTTCTATCGATGGGATCCATCTTCCCCCATTCCCCGTTTTATTTTTTTCCGGGTTTTCCTCCCCTTTTTGCCCGCGGCGGATCCTGGCTTTGATTTATCTCCTTTTTCTCTTGCTCCTTCTTTCCGGAACGCGATCGGGGGCTCTTCGGCCTCGGCTGCTGCTCGGGATCCTGCGTAGCCTCCACCCCCCCCCCCCGGACCCCCCCTTTTTTTTTGTGCCTCTAAAGCCATTTCCGCGGAGTCCGTGCGTGACTCCGGGGGGGGGGGACACACGACGATGACTTTTGGGGTGTCCTAAAGCCATACGATGGGGACAGAGGGGGTTCAGCACAGAGAGGGGAGGGGGGGGGTCAGGACCTTTTTTGGGGGGGGCTGGGATCGAAGGCAGAGGATTCCCGGGGTGGGTACAAGGTCCATCCCGGCTCCGCTTCCCC
>NW_027415438.1:0-45748 GCF_964106895.1 Numenius arquata | reverse complement strand
GGTTGGTAGGAGCTTGTAGGGTGCCATAAGTTTCCAGAGGGTTGTGTAGGGTTCCGTAGGGGCTGGTGGTGTTCCCTAGGGGCCTGTAGAGTCTCGTACGGTTCTGTAGGGTCCTGTAGGTTTCCATAAGCGCCTGCAGAGGTCTGAAGGGGCCCGTACTGTTCCGTAAGGATCCATAGGGCTCCGTAGAGCTTCGTAGGTTCCCTAGAGGCCTGTAGAGTACCGCAGGAACCAGTAGTGTTCTGTAGGGGCCTGTAAGGTTCCTTCCATAGGGGCTGGCAGTGTTCCGTAGGGGCCTCTTTGGTTGAGTTAGTGCCCGCAGGAGTCTGTAGGAATCCGTGGGATTCTGTAAGGTTCTGGAGGGTTCTGCAGGGTTCCGTAGGGGCCCGTAGAGTTCCGTAGTGACTGGTAACGTTCCCTAGGGCCCTGTACTGTTCCGTAACTGCCTGCAAGGGTCTTTAGGCTTCCGTAGGGGCTGGTAGGGTTCCATAAAGTTCCGTGGGTTCCTGCAGAGTTCTGCAAGTGCCCGCAAGGGCCTGTAGGGGCCCACAGTGTTTCTGTCAGGTTCCGTAGAGTTCCGTAGGGGCCATAGGTTTCCATAGCGGCTGGCAGTATTCCGTAGGGGTCTGTAGGGTTCTGTAGGCACCTGCAGTGTTCTGTAGGAGCCCATAGGGTTTTGCTATTGTGTTGCTAAGGGTCTTGTAGAGTGCTGTCGGGTCCTGGAGTATTCTGTAGGGTTCCAGAGGGGCTCGTAGGGTTCCGTTGAAATCTGTAGGCTTTCCTAGGGGCCCGTGGAGTCCCGTAGATTTCCGTAGGGGCCTGTAGGGTTGTGTAAGTGCCCGCAGGGGTTGGTAGGAGCTTGTAGGGTTCCATAAGTTTCCAGAGGGTAGTGTAGGGTTCCGTAGGGGCCGGTGGTGTTCCCTAGGGGCCTGTAGAGTCTCGTACGGTTCCCTAGGGGCCTATGGTGTTCCCTAGGGGCCTGTAGAGTCTCGTACGGTTCCGTAGGGGCCGGTGGTGTTCCCTAGGGGCCTGTAGGGTCTCGTACGGTTCCGTAGGGTCCTGTAGGTTTCCATAAGCGCCCGCAGAGGTCTGAAGGGGCCCGTACTGTTCCGTAAGGATCCATAGGGCTCCGTAGAGCTTCGTAGGTTCCCTAGAGGCCTGTAGAGTACAGCAGTAGCCAGTAGTGTTCTGTAGGGGCCCGTAAGGTTCCTTCCATAGGGGCTGGCAGTGTTCCGTAGGGTCCTCTAGGGTTGAGTAAGTGCCCGCAGGAGTCTGTAGGAATCCGTGGGATTCTGTAAGGTTCTGGAGGGTTCTGCAGGGTTCCGTAGTGACTGGTAACGTTCCCTAGGGCCCTGTACCGTTCCGTAACTGCCTGCAAGGGTCTTTAGGCTTCCGTAGGGGCTGGTAGGGTTCCATAAAGTTCCGTGGGTTCCTGCAGAGTTCTGCAAGTGCCCGCAAGGGCCTGTAGGGGCGCACAGTGTTTCTGTCAGGTTCCGTAGAGTTCCGTAGGGGCCATAGGTTTCCGTAGCGGCTGGTAGTATTCCGTAGGGGTCTGTAGGGTTCCGTAGGCACCTGCAGTGTTCTGTAGGAGCCCATAGGGTTTTAGTGAGGTTCCGTTGTGTTGCTAAGGGTCTTGTAGAGTGCTGTCGGGTCCTGGAGTATTCTGTAGGGTTCCAGAGGGGCTGGTAGGGTTCCGTTGAAATCTGTAGGCTTCCCTAGGGGCCCGTGGAGTCCCGTAGATTTCCGTAGGGGCCTGTAGGGTTGTGTAAGTGCCCGCAGGGGTTGGTAGGAGCTTGTAGGGTGCCATAAGTTTCCAGAGGGTTGTGTAGGGTTCCGTAGGGGCCGGTGGTGTTCCCTAGGGGCCTGTAGAGTCTCGTACGGTTCCGTAGGGGCCTGTGGTGTTCCCTAGGGGCCTGTAGAGTCTCGTACAGTTCCGTAGGGTCCTGTAGGTTTCCATAAGCGCCCGCAGAGGTCTGAAGGGGCCCGTACTGTTCCGTAAGGATCCATAGGGCTCCGTAGAGCTTCGTAGGTTCCCTAGAGGCCTGTAGAGTACCGCAGTAGCCAGTAGTGTTCTGTAGGGGCCCGTAGGGTTCCTTCCATAGGGGCTGGCAGTGTTCCGTAGGGTCCTCTAGGGTTGAGTAAGTGCCCGCAGGAGTCTGTAGGAATCCGTGGGATTCTGTAAGGTTCTGGAGGGTTCTGCAGGGTTCCGTAGTGACTGGTAACGTTCCCTAGGGCCCTGTACCGTTCCGTAACTGCCTGCAAGGGTCTTTAGGCTTCCGTAGGGGCTGGTAGGGTTCCATAAAGTTCCGTGGGTTCCTGCAGAGTTCTGCAAGTGCCCGCAAGGGCCTGTAGGGGCGCACAGTGTTTCTGTCAGGTTCCGTAGAGTTCCGTAGGGGCCATAGGTTTCCATAGCGGCTGGCAGTATTCCATAGGGGTCTGTAGGGTTCCGTAGGCACCTGCAGTGTTCTGTAGGAGCCCATAGGGTTTTAGTGAGGTTCTGTTGTGTTGCTAAGGGTCTTGCAGAGTGCTGTCGGGTCCTGGAGTATTCTGTAGGGTTCCAGAGGGGCTCGTAGGGTTCCGTCGAAATCTGTAGGCTTCCCTAGGGGCCTGTGGAGTCCCGTAGATTTCCGTAGGGGCCTGTAGGGTTGTGTAAGTGGCCGCAGGGGTTGGTAGGAGCTTGTAGGGTGCCATAAGTTTCCAGAGGGTTGTGTAGGGTTCCGTAGGGGCCGGTGGTGTTCCCTAGGGGCCTGTAGAGTCTCGTACGGTTCTGTAGGGTCCTGTAGGTTTCCATAAGCGCCTGCAGAGGTCTGAAGGGGCCCGTACTGTTCCGTAAGGATCCATAGGGCTCCGTAGAGCTTCGTAGGTTCCCTAGAGGCCTGTAGAGTACTGCAGGAACCAGTAGTGTTCTGTAGGGGCCTGTAAGGTTCCTTCCATAGGGGCTGGCAGTGTTCCGTAGGGGCCTCTTTGGTTGAGTTAGTGCCCGCAGGAGTCTGTAGGAATCCGTGGGATTCTGTAAGGTTCTCAGGGTTCTGCAGGGTTCCGTAGGGGCCCGTAGAGTTCCGTAGTGACTGGTAACGTTCCCTAGGGCCCTGTACTGTTCCGTAACTGCCTGCAAGGGTCTTTAGGCTTCCGTAGGGGCTGGTAGGGTTCCATAAAGTTCCGTGGGTTCCTGCAGAGTTCTGCAAGTGCCCGCAAGGGCCTGTAGGGGCACACAGTGTTTCTGTCAGGTTCCGTAGAGTTCCGTAGGGGCCATAGGTTTCCATACCGGCTGGCAGTATTCCGTAGGGGTCTGTAGGGTTCTGTAGGCACCTGCAGTGTTCTGTAGGAGCCCATAGGGTTTTAGTGAGGTTCCGTTGTGTTGCTAAGGGTCTTGTAGAGTGCTGTCGGGTCCTGGAGTATTCTGTAGGGTTCCAGAGGGGCTCGTAGGGTTCCGTTGAAATCTGTAGGCTTTCCTAGGGGCCCGTGGAGTCCCGTAGATTTCCGTAGGGGCCTGTAGGGTTGTGTAAGTGCCCGCAGGGGTTGGTAGGAACTTGTAGGGTTCCATAAGTTTCCAGAGGGTAGTGTAGGGTTCCGTAGGGGCCTGTGGTGTTCCCTAGGGGCCTGTAGAGTCTCGTACGGTTCCGTAGGGGCTTATGGTGTTCCCTAGGGGCCTGTAGAGTCTCGTACGGTTCCGTAGGGGCCGGTGGTGTTCCCTAGGGGCCTGTAGAGTCTCGTACAGTTCCGTAGGGTCCTGTAGGTTTCCATAAGCGCCTGCAGAGGTCTGAAGGGGCCCGTACTGTTCTGTAAGGATCCATAGGGCTCCGTAGAGCTTCGTAGGTGCCCTAGAAGCCTGTAGAGTACCGCAGGAGCCAGTAGTGTTCTGTAGGGGCCCGTAAGGTTCCTTCCGTAGGGGCTGGCAGTGTTCCGTAGGGTCCTCTAGGGTTGTGTAAGTGCCCGCAGGAGTCTGTAGGAATTCGTGGGATTCTGTAAGGTTCTGGAGGGTTCTGCAGGGTTCTGTAGGGGCCCCTAGAGTTCCGTAGTGGCTGGTAAAGTTCCCTAGGGCCCTGTGGGGTTCTGTATGGACCTGTAGGGTTCTGTAGGGGCCTGCAGGCTTCTGTAAGTGCCCGCAGGTGTCTGTAGGGTTCCGTAGGGGTCTGTAGGGTTCCGTAGGCACCTGCAGTGTTCTGTAGGAGCCGATAGGGTTTTAGTGAGGTTCCGTTGTGTTGCTAAGGGTCTTGCAGAGTGCTGTCGGGTCCTGGAGTATTCTGTAGGGTTCCAGAGGGGCTCGTAGGGTTCCGTCGAAATCTGTAGGCTTCCCTAGGGGCCTGTGGAGTCCCGTAGATTTCCGTAGGGGCCTGTAGGGTTGTGTAAGTGCCCGCAGGGGTTGGTAGGAGCTTGTAGGGTTCCATAAGTTTCCAGAGGGTAGTGTAGGGTTCCGTAGGGGCCTGTGGTGTTCCCTAGGGGCCTGTAGGGTCTCGTACGGTTCCGTAGGGTCCTGTAGGTTTCCATAAGCGCCCGCAGAGGTCTGAAGGGGCCCGTACTGTTCCGTAAGGATCCATAGGGCTCCGTAGAGCTTCGTAGGTTCCCTAGAGGCCTGTAGAGTACAGCAGTAGCCAGTAGTGTTCTGTAGGGGCCCGTAAGGTTCCTTCCATAGGGGCTGGCAGTGTTCCGTAGGGTCCTCTAGGGTTGAGTAAGTGCCCGCAGGAGTCTGTAGGAATCCGTGGGATTCTGTAAGGTTCTGGAGGGTTCTGCAGGGTTCCGTAGTGGCTGGTAACGTTCCCTAGGGCCCTGTACCGTTCCGTAACTGCCTGCAAGGGTCTTTAGGCTTCCGTAGGGCTGGTAGGGTTCCATAAAGTTCCGTGGGTTCCTGCAGAGTTCTGCAAGTGCCCGCAAGGGCCTGTAGGGGCGCACAGTGTTTCTGTCAGGTTCCGTAGAGTTCCGTAGGGGCCATAGGTTTCCGTAGCGGCTGGTAGTATTCCGTAGGGGTCTGTAGGGTTCCGTAGGCGCCTGCAGTGTTCTGTAGGAGCCCATAGGGTTTTAGTGAGGTTCCGTTGTGTTGCTAAGGGTCTTGTAGAGTGCTGTCGGGTCCTGGAGTATTCTGTAGGGTTCCAGAGGGGCTCGTAGGGTTCCGTTGAAATCTGTAGGCTTCCCTAGGGGACCGTGGAGTCCCGTAGATTTCCGTAGGGGCCTGTAGGGTTGTGTAAGTGCCCGCAGGGGTTGGTAGGAGCTTGTAGGGTGCCATAAGTTTCCAGAGGGTTGTGTAGGGTTCCGTAGGGGCCGGTGGTGTTCCCTAGGGGCCTGTAGAGTCTCGTACGGTTCTGTAGGGTCCTGTAGGTTTCCATAAGCGCCTGCAGAGGTCTGAAGGGGCCCGTACTGTTCCGTAAGGATCCATAGGGCTCCGTAGAGCTTCGTAGGTTCCCTAGAGGCCTGTAGAGTAACGCAGGAACCAGTAGTGTTCTATAGGGGCCTGTAAGGTTCCTTCCATAGGGGCTGGCAGTGTTCCGTAGGGGCCTCTTTGGTTGAGTTAGTGCCCGCAGGAGTCTGTAGGAATCCGTGGGATTCTGTAAGGTTCTGGAGGGTTCTGCAGGGTTCCGTAGGGGCCTGTAGAGTCCCGTAGTGACTGGTAACGTTCCCTAGGGCCCTGTACTGTTCCGTAACTGCCTGCAAGGGTCTTTAGGCTTCCGTAGGGGCTGGTAGGGTTCCATAAAGTTCCGTGGGTTCCTGCAGAGTTCTGCAAGTGCCCGCAAGGGCCTGTAGGGGCGCACAGTGTTTCTGTCAGGTTCCGTAGAGTTCCGTAGGGGCCATAGGTTTCCATAGCGGCTGGCAGTATTCCGTAGGGGTCTGTAGGGTTCTGTAGGCACCTGCAGTGTTCTGTAGGAGCCCATAGGGTTTTAGTGAGGTTCCGTTGTGTTGCTAAGGGTCTTGTAGAGTGCTGTCGGGTCCTGGAGTATTCTGTAGGGTTCCAGAGGGGCTCGTAGGGTTCCGTTGAAATCTGTAGGCTTCCCTAGGGGACCGTGGAGTCCCGTAGATTTCCGTAGGGGCCTGTAGGGTTGTGTAAGTGCCCGCAGGGGTTGGTAGGAGCTTGTAGGGTTCCATAAGTTTCCAGAGGGTAGTGTAGGGTTCCGTAGGGGCCTGTGGTGTTCCCTAGGGGCCTGTAGAGTCTCGTACGGTTCCGTAGGGTCCTGTAGGTTTCCATAAGCGCCCGCAGAGGTCTGAAGGGGCCCGTACTGTTCCGTAAGGATCCATAGGGCTCCGTAGAGCTTCGTAGGTTCCCTAGAGGCCTGTAGAGTACCGCAGGAGCCAGTAGTGTTCTGTAGGGGCCCGTAGGGTTCCTTCCATAGGGGCTGGCAGTGTTCCGTAGGGTCCTCTAGGGTTGAGTAAGTGCCCGCAGGAGTCTGTAGGAATCCGTGGGATTCTGTAAGGTTCTGGAGGGTTCTGCAGGGTTCCGTAGTGACTGGTAACGTTCCCTAGGGCCCTGTACCGTTCCGTAACTGCCTGCAAGGGTCTTTAGGCTTCCGTAGGGGCTGGTAGGGTTCCATAAAGTTCCGTGGGTTCCTGCAGAGTTCTGCAAGTGCCCGCAAGGGCCTGTAGGGGCGCACAGTGTTTCTGTCAGGTTCCGTAGAGTTCCGTAGGGGCCATAGGTTTCCGTAGCGGCTGGTAGTATTCCGTAGGGGTCTGTAGGGTTCCGTAGGCACCTGCAGTGTTCTGTAGGAGCCCATAGGGTTTTAGTGAGGTTCCGTTGTGTTGCTAAGGGTCTTGTAGAGTGCTGTCGGGTCCTGGAGTATTCTGTAGGGTTCCAGAGGGGCTGGTAGGGTTCCGTTGAAATCTGTAGGCTTCCCTAGGGGCCCGTGGAGTCCCGTAGATTTCCGTAGGGGCTTGTAGGGTTGTGTAAGTGCCCGCAGGGGTTGGTAGGAGCTTGTAGGGTGCCATAAGTTTCCAGAGGGTTGTGTAGGGTTCCGTAGGGGCCTGTGGTGTTCCCTAGGGGCCTGTAGAGTCTCGTACGGTTCCGTAGGGGCCTGTGGTGTTCCCTAAGGGCCTGTAGAGTCTCGTACAGTTCCATAGGAGCCTGTAGTGTTCCCTAGGGGCCTGTAGAGTCTCGTGCGGTTCAGTAGGGGCCTGTAGGTTTCCATAAGCGCCCGCAGAGGTCTGAAGGGGCCCGTACTGTTCCGTAAGGATCCATAGGGCTCCGTAGAGCTTCGTAGGTTCCCTAGAGGCCTGTAGAGTACAGCAGTAGCCAGTAGTGTTCTGTAGGGGCCCGTAAGGTTCCTTCCATAGGGGCTGGCAGTGTTCCGTAGGGTCCTCTAGGGTTGAGTAAGTGCCCGCAGGAGTCTGTAGGAATCCGTGGGATTCTGTAAGGTTCTGGAGGGTTCTGCAGGGTTCCGTAGGGGCCCGTAGAGTTCCGTAGTGACTGGTAACGTTCCCTAGGGCCCTGTACCGTTCCGTAACTGCCTGCAAGGGTCTTTAGGCTTCCGTAGGGGCTGGTAGGGTTCCATAAAGTTCCGTGGGTTCCTGCAGAGTTCTGCAAGTGCCCGCAAGGGCCTGTAGGGGCGCACAGTGTTTCTGTCAGGTTCCGTAGAGTTCCGTAGGGGCCATAGGTTTCCATAGCGGCTGGCAGTATTCCATAGGGGTCTGTAGGGTTCCGTAGGCACCTGCAGTGTTCTGTAGGAGCCCATAGGGTTTTAGTGAGGTTCCGTTGTGTTGCTAAGGGTCTTGCAGAGTGCTGTCGGGTCCTGGAGTATTCTGTAGGGTTCCAGAGGGGCTCGTAGGGTTCCGTCGAAATCTGTAGGCTTCCCTAGGGGCCTGTGGAGTCCCGTAGATTTCCGTAGGGGCCTGTAGGGTTGTGTAAGTGCCCGCAGGGGTTGGTAGGAGCTTGTAGGGTGCCATAAGTTTCCAGAGGGTTGTGTAGGGTTCCGTAGGGGCCGGTGGTGTTCCCTAGGGGCCTGTAGAGTCTCGTACGGTTCCGTAGGGGCTTATGGTGTTCCCTAGGGGCCTGTAGAGTCTCGTACGGTTCCGTAGGGGCCGGTGGTGTTCCCTAGGGGCCTGTAGAGTCTCGTACGGTTCCGTAGGGTCCTGTAGGTTTCCATAAGCGCCTGCAGAGGTCTGAAGGGGCCCGTACTGTTCTGTAAGGATCCATAGGGCTCCGTAGAGCTTCGTAGGTGCCCTAGAAGCCTGTAGAGTACCGCAGGAGCCAGTAGTGTTCTGTAGGGGCCCGTAAGGTTCCTTCCGTAGGGGCTGGCAGTGTTCCGTAGGGTCCTCTAGGGTTGAGTAAGTGCCCGCAGGAGTCTGTAGGAATTCGTGGGATTCTGTAAGGTTCTGGAGGGTTCTGCAGGGTTCTGTAGGGGCCCGTAGAGTTCCGTAGTGGCTGGTAAAGTTCCCTAGGGCCCTGTGGGGTTCTGTATGGACCTGTAGGGTTCTGTAGGGGCCTGCAGGCTTCTGTAAGTGCCCGCAGGTGTCTGTAGGGTTCCGTAGGGGTCTGTAGGGTTCCGTAGGCACCTGCAGTGTTCTGTAGGAGCCCATAGGGTTTTAGTGAGGTTCCGTTGTGTTGCTAAGGGTCTTGCAGAGTGCTGTCGGGTCCTGGAGTATTCTGTAGGGTTCCAGAGGGGCTCGTAGGGTTCCGTCGAAATCTGTAGGCTTCCCTAGGGGCCTGTGGAGTCCCGTAGATTTCCGTAGGGGCCTGTAGGGTTGTGTAAGTGCCCGCAGGGGTTGGTAGGAGCTTGTAGGGTTCCATAAGTTTCCAGAGGGTAGTGTAGGGTTCCGTAGGGGCCTGTGGTGTTCCCTAGGGGCCTGTAGGGTCTCGTACGGTTCCGTAGGGTCCTGTAGGTTTCCATAAGCGCCCGCAGAGGTCTGAAGGGGCCCGTACTGTTCCGTAAGGATCCATAGGGCTCCGTAGAGCTTCGTAGGTTCCCTAGAGGCCTGTAGAGTACAGCAGTAGCCAGTAGTGTTCTGTAGGGGCCCGTAAGGTTCCTTCCATAGGGGCTGGCAGTGTTCCGTAGGGTCCTCTAGGGTTGAGTAAGTGCCCGCAGGAGTCTGTAGGAATCCGTGGGATTCTGTAAGGTTCTGGAGGGTTCTGCAGGGTTCCGTAGTGGCTGGTAACGTTCCCTAGGGCCCTGTACCGTTCCGTAACTGCCTGCAAGGGTCTTTAGGCTTCCGTAGGGGCTGGTAGGGTTCCATAAAGTTCCGTGGGTTCCTGCAGAGTTCTGCAAGTGCCCGGAAGGGCCTGTAGGGGCGCACAGTGTTTCTGTCAGGTTCCGTAGAGTTCCGTAGGGGCCATAGGTTTCCGTAGCGGCTGGTAGTATTCCGTAGGGGTCTGTAGGGTTCCGTAGGCGCCTGCAGTGTTCTGTAGGAGCCCATAGGGTTTTAGTGAGGTTCCGTTGTGTTGCTAAGGGTCTTGTAGAGTGCTGTCGGGTCCTGGAGTATTCTGTAGGGTTCCAGAGGGGCTCGTAGGGTTCCGTTGAAATCTGTAGGCTTCCCTAGGGGACCGTGGAGTCCCGTAGATTTCCGTAGGGGCCTGTAGGGTTGTGTAAGTGCCCGCAGGGGTTGGTAGGAGCTTGTAGGGTGCCATAAGTTTCCAGAGGGTTGTGTAGGGTTCCGTAGGGGCTGGTGGTGTTCCCTAGGGGCCTGTAGAGTCTCGTACGGTTCTGTAGGGTCCTGTAGGTTTCCATAAGCGCCTGCAGAGGTCTGAAGGGGCCCGTACTGTTCCGTAAGGATCCATAGGGCTCCGTAGAGCTTCGTAGGTTCCCTAGAGGCCTGTAGAGTACCGCAGGAACCAGTAGTGTTCTGTAGGGGCCTGTAAGGTTCCTTCCATAGGGGCTGGCAGTGTTCCGTAGGGGCCTCTTTGGTTGAGTTAGTGCCCGCAGGAGTCTGTAGGAATCCGTGGGATTCTGTAAGGTTCTGGAGGGTTCTGCAGGGTTCCGTAGGGGCCCGTAGAGTTCCGTAGTGACTGGTAACGTTCCCTAGGGCCCTGTACTGTTCCGTAACTGCCTGCAAGGGTCTTTAGGCTTCCGTAGGGGCTGGTAGGGTTCCATAAAGTTCCGTGGGTTCCTGCAGAGTTCTGCAAGTGCCCGCAAGGGCCTGTAGGGGCCCACAGTGTTTCTGTCAGGTTCCGTAGAGTTCCGTAGGGGCCATAGGTTTCCATACCGGCTGGCAGTATTCCGTAGGGGTCTGTAGGGTTCTGTAGGCACCTGCAGTGTTCTGTAGGAGCCCATAGGGTTTTAGTGAGGTTCCGTTGTGTTGCTAAGGGTCTTGTAGAGTGCTGTCGGGTCCTGGAGTATTCTGTAGGGTTCCAGAGGGGCTCGTAGGGTTCCGTTGAAATCTGTAGGCTTTCCTAGGGGCCCGTGGAGTCCCGTAGATTTCCGTAGGGGCCTGTAGGGTTGTGTAAGTGCCCGCAGGGGTTGGTAGGAGCTTGTAGGGTTCCATAAGTTTCCAGAGGGTAGTGTAGGGTTCCGTAGGGGCCGGTGGTGTTCCCTAGGGGCCTGTAGAGTCTCGTACGGTTCCCTAGGGGCCTATGGTGTTCCCTAGGGGCCTGTAGAGTCTCGTACGGTTCCGTAGGGGCCGGTGGTGTTCCCTAGGGGCCTGTAGGGTCTCGTACGGTTCCGTAGGGTCCTGTAGGTTTCCATAAGCGCCCGCAGAGGTCTGAAGGGGCCCGTACTGTTCCGTAAGGATCCATAGGGCTCCGTAGAGCTTCGTAGGTTCCCTAGAGGCCTGTAGAGTACAGCAGTAGCCAGTAGTGTTCTGTAGGGGCCCGTAAGGTTCCTTCCATAGGGGCTGGCAGTGTTCCGTAGGGTCCTCTAGGGTTGAGTAAGTGCCCGCAGGAGTCTGTAGGAATCCGTGGGATTCTGTAAGGTTCTGGAGGGTTCTGCAGGGTTCCGTAGTGACTGGTAACGTTCCCTAGGGCCCTGTACCGTTCCGTAACTGCCTGCAAGGGTCTTTAGGCTTCCGTAGGGGCTGGTAGGGTTCCATAAAGTTCCGTGGGTTCCTGCAGAGTTCTGCAAGTGCCCGCAAGGGCCTGTAGGGGCGCACAGTGTTTCTGTCAGGTTCCGTAGAGTTCCGTAGGGGCCATAGGTTTCCGTAGCGGCTGGTAGTATTCCGTAGGGGTCTGTAGGGTTCCGTAGGCACCTGCAGTGTTCTGTAGGAGCCCATAGGGTTTTAGTGAGGTTCCGTTGTGTTGCTAAGGGTCTTGTAGAGTGCTGTCGGGTCCTGGAGTATTCTGTAGGGTTCCAGAGGGGCTGGTAGGGTTCCGTTGAAATCTGTAGGCTTCCCTAGGGGCCCGTGGAGTCCCGTAGATTTCCGTAGGGGCCTGTAGGGTTGTGTAAGTGCCCGCAGGGGTTGGTAGGAGCTTGTAGGGTGCCATAAGTTTCCAGAGGGTTGTGTAGGGTTCCGTAGGGGCCGGTGGTGTTCCCTAGGGGCCTGTAGAGTCTCGTACGGTTCCGTAGGGGCCTGTGGTGTTCCCTAGGGGCCTGTAGAGTCTCGTACAGTTCCGTAGGGTCCTGTAGGTTTCCATAAGCGCCCGCAGAGGTCTGAAGGGGCCCGTACTGTTCCGTAAGGATCCATAGGGCTCCGTAGAGCTTCGTAGGTTCCCTAGAGGCCTGTAGAGTACCGCAGTAGCCAGTAGTGTTCTGTAGGGGCCCGTAGGGTTCCTTCCATAGGGGCTGGCAGTGTTCCGTAGGGTCCTCTAGGGTTGAGTAAGTGCCCGCAGGAGTCTGTAGGAATCCGTGGGATTCTGTAAGGTTCTGGAGGGTTCTGCAGGGTTCCGTAGTGACTGGTAACGTTCCCTAGGGCCCTGTACCGTTCCGTAACTGCCTGCAAGGGTCTTTAGGCTTCCGTAGGGGCTGGTAGGGTTCCATAAAGTTCCGTGGGTTCCTGCAGAGTTCTGCAAGTGCCCGCAAGGGCCTGTAGGGGCGCACAGTGTTTCTGTCAGGTTCCGTAGAGTTCCGTAGGGGCCATAGGTTTCCGTAGCGGCTGGTAGTATTCCGTAGGGGTCTGTAGGGTTCCGTAGGCACCTGCAGTGTTCTGTAGGAGCCCATAGGGTTTTAGTGAGGTTCCGTTGTGTTGCTAAGGGTCTTGTAGAGTGCTGTCGGGTCCTGGAGTATTCTGTAGGGTTCCAGAGGGGCTGGTAGGGTTCCGTTGAAATCTGTAGGCTTCCCTAGGGGCCCGTGGAGTCCCGTAGATTTCCGTAGGGGCTTGTAGGGTTGTGTAAGTGCCCGCAGGGGTTGGTAGGAGCTTGTAGGGTGCCATAAGTTTCCAGAGGGTTGTGTAGGGTTCCGTAGGGGCCTGTGGTGTTCCCTAGGGGCCTGTAGAGTCTCGTACGGTTCCGTAGGGGCCTGTGGTGTTCCCTAGGGGCCTGTAGAGTCTCGTACAGTTCCATAGGAGCCTGTAGTGTTCCCTAGGGGCCTGTAGAGTCTCGTGCGGTTCAGTAGGGGCCTGTAGGTTTCCATAAGCGCCCGCAGAGGTCTGAAGGGGCCCGTACTGTTCCGTAAGGATCCATAGGGCTCCGTAGAGCTTCGTAGGTTCCCTAGAGGCCTGTAGAGTACAGCAGTAGCCAGTAGTGTTCTGTAGGGGCCCGTAAGGTTCCTTCCATAGGGGCTGGCAGTGTTCCGTAGGGTTCTCTAGGGTTGAGTAAGTGCCCGCAGGAGTCTGTAGGAATCCGTGGGATTCTGTAAGGTTCTGGAGGGTTCTGCAGGGTTCCGTAGGGGCCCGTAGAGTTCCGTAGTGACTGGTAACGTTCCCTAGGGCCCTGTACCGTTCCGTAACTGCCTGCAAGGGTCTTTAGGCTTCCGTAGGGGCTGGTAGGGTTCCATAAAGTTCCGTGGGTTCCTGCAGAGTTCTGCAAGTGCCCGCAAGGGCCTGTAGGGGCGCACAGTGTTTCTGTCAGGTTCCGTAGAGTTCCGTAGGGGCCATAGGTTTCCATAGCGGCTGGCAGTATTCCATAGGGGTCTGTAGGGTTCCGTAGGCACCTGCAGTGTTCTGTAGGAGCCCATAGGGTTTTAGTGAGGTTCCGTTGTGTTGCTAAGGGTCTTGCAGAGTGCTGTCGGGTCCTGGAGTATTCTGTAGGGTTCCAGAGGGGCTCGTAGGGTTCCGTCGAAATCTGTAGGCTTCCCTAGGGGCCTGTGGAGTCCCGTAGATTTCCGTAGGGGCCTGTAGGGTTGTGTAAGTGGCCGCAGGGGTTGGTAGGAGCTTGTAGGGTGCCATAAGTTTCCAGAGGGTTGTGTAGGGTTCCGTAGGGGCCGGTGGTGTTCCCTAGGGGCCTGTAGAGTCTCGTACGGTTCTGTAGGGTCCTGTAGGTTTCCATAAGCGCCTGCAGAGGTCTGAAGGGGCCCGTACTGTTCCGTAAGGATCCATAGGGCTCCGTAGAGCTTCGTAGGTTCCCTAGAGGCCTGTAGAGTACTGCAGGAACCAGTAGTGTTCTGTAGGGGCCTGTAAGGTTCCTTCCATAGGGGCTGGCAGTGTTCCGTAGGGGCCTCTTTGGTTGAGTTAGTGCCCGCAGGAGTCTGTAGGAATCCGTGGGATTCTGTAAGGTTCTGGAGGGTTCTGCAGGGTTCCGTAGGGGCCCGTAGAGTTCCGTAGTGACTGGTAACGTTCCCTAGGGCCCTGTACTGTTCCGTAACTGCCTGCAAGGGTCTTTAGGCTTCCGTAGGGGCTGGTAGGGTTCCATAAAGTTCCGTGGGTTCCTGCAGAGTTCTGCAAGTGCCCGCAAGGGCCTGTAGGGGCACACAGTGTTTCTGTCAGGTTCCGTAGAGTTCCGTAGGGGCCATAGGTTTCCATACCGGCTGGCAGTATTCCGTAGGGGTCTGTAGGGTTCTGTAGGCACCTGCAGTGTTCTGTAGGAGCCCATAGGGTTTTAGTGAGGTTCCGTTGTGTTGCTAAGGGTCTTGTAGAGTGCTGTCGGGTCCTGGAGTATTCTGTAGGGTTCCAGAGGGGCTCGTAGGGTTCCGTTGAAATCTGTAGGCTTTCCTAGGGGCCCGTGGAGTCCCGTAGATTTCCGTAGGGGCCTGTAGGGTTGTGTAAGTGCCCGCAGGGGTTGGTAGGAACTTGTAGGGTTCCATAAGTTTCCAGAGGGTAGTGTAGGGTTCCGTAGGGGCCTGTGGTGTTCCCTAGGGGCCTGTAGAGTCTCGTACGGTTCCGTAGGGGCTTATGGTGTTCCCTAGGGGCCTGTAGAGTCTCGTACGGTTCCGTAGGGGCCGGTGGTGTTCCCTAGGGGCCTGTAGAGTCTCGTACGGTTCCGTAGGGTCCTGTAGGTTTCCATAAGCGCCTGCAGAGGTCTGAAGGGGCCCGTACTGTTCTGTAAGGATCCATAGGGCTCCGTAGAGCTTCGTAGGTGCCCTAGAAGCCTGTAGAGTACCGCAGGAGCCAGTAGTGTTCTGTAGGGGCCCGTAAGGTTCCTTCCGTAGGGGCTGGCAGTGTTCCGTAGGGTCCTCTAGGGTTGTGTAAGTGCCCGCAGGAGTCTGTAGGAATTCGTGGGATTCTGTAAGGTTCTGGAGGGTTCTGCAGGGTTCTGTAGGGGCCCCTAGAGTTCCGTAGTGGCTGGTAAAGTTCCCTAGGGCCCTGTGGGGTTCTGTATGGACCTGTAGGGTTCTGTAGGGGCCTGCAGGCTTCTGTAAGTGCCCGCAGGTGTCTGTAGGGTTCCGTAGGGGTCTGTAGGGTTCCGTAGGCACCTGCAGTGTTCTGTAGGAGCCGATAGGGTTTTAGTGAGGTTCCGTTGTGTTGCTAAGGGTCTTGCAGAGTGCTGTCGGGTCCTGGAGTATTCTGTAGGGTTCCAGAGGGGCTCGTAGGGTTCCGTCGAAATCTGTAGGCTTCCCTAGGGGCCTGTGGAGTCCCGTAGATTTCCGTAGGGGCCTGTAGGGTTGTGTAAGTGCCCGCAGGGGTTGGTAGGAGCTTGTAGGGTTCCATAAGTTTCCAGAGGGTAGTGTAGGGTTCCGTAGGGGCCTGTGGTGTTCCCTAGGGGCCTGTAGGGTCTCGTACGGTTCCGTAGGGTCCTGTAGGTTTCCATAAGCGCCCGCAGAGGTCTGAAGGGGCCCGTACTGTTCCGTAAGGATCCATAGGGCTCCGTAGAGCTTCGTAGGTTCCCTAGAGGCCTGTAGAGTACAGCAGTAGCCAGTAGTGTTCTGTAGGGGCCCGTAAGGTTCCTTCCATAGGGGCTGGCAGTGTTCCGTAGGGTCCTCTAGGGTTGAGTAAGTGCCCGCAGGAGTCTGTAGGAATCCGTGGGATTCTGTAAGGTTCTGGAGGGTTCTGCAGGGTTCCGTAGTGGCTGGTAACGTTCCCTAGGGCCCTGTACCGTTCCGTAACTGCCTGCAAGGGTCTTTAGGCTTCCGTAGGGGCTGGTAGGGTTCCATAAAGTTCCGTGGGTTCCTGCAGAGTTCTGCAAGTGCCCGCAAGGGCCTGTAGGGGCGCACAGTGTTTCTGTCAGGTTCCGTAGAGTTCCGTAGGGGCCATAGGTTTCCGTAGCGGCTGGTAGTATTCCGTAGGGGTCTGTAGGGTTCCGTAGGCGCCTGCAGTGTTCTGTAGGAGCCCATAGGGTTTTAGTGAGGTTCCGTTGTGTTGCTAAGGGTCTTGTAGAGTGCTGTCGGGTCCTGGAGTATTCTGTAGGGTTCCAGAGGGGCTCGTAGGGTTCCGTTGAAATCTGTAGGCTTCCCTAGGGGACCGTGGAGTCCCGTAGATTTCCGTAGGGGCCTGTAGGGTTGTGTAAGTGCCCGCAGGGGTTGGTAGGAGCTTGTAGGGTGCCATAAGTTTCCAGAGGGTTGTGTAGGGTTCCGTAGGGGCCGGTGGTGTTCCCTAGGGGCCTGTAGAGTCTCGTACGGTTCCGTAGGGGCCTGTAGTGTCCCCTAGGGGCCTCTAGAGTCTCGTACAGGTCCGTAGGGTCCTGTAGGTTTCCATAAGCGCCCGCAGAGGTCTGAAGGGGCCCGTACTGTTCCGTAAGGATCCATAGGGCTCCGTAGAGCTTCGTAGGTTCCCTAGAGGCCTGTAGAGTACAGCAGTAGCCAGTAGTGTTCTGTAGGGGCCCGTAAGGTTCCTTCCATAGGGGCTGGCAGTGTTCCGTAGGGTTCTCTAGGGTTGAGTAAGTGCCCGCAGGAGTCTGTAGGAATCCGTGGGATTCTGTAAGGTTCTGGAGGGTTCTGCAGGGTTCCGTAGGGGCCCGTAGAGTTCCGTAGTGACTGGTAACGTTCCCTAGGGCCCTGTACCGTTCCGTAACTGCCTGCAAGGGTCTTTAGGCTTCCGTAGGGGCTGGTAGGGTTCCATAAAGTTCCGTGGGTTCCTGCAGAGTTCTGCAAGTGCCCGCAAGGGCCTGTAGGGGCGCACAGTGTTTCTGTCAGGTTCCGTAGAGTTCCGTAGGGGCCATAGGTTTCCATAGCGGCTGGCAGTATTCCATAGGGGTCTGTAGGGTTCCGTAGGCACCTGCAGTGTTCTGTAGGAGCCCATAGGGTTTTAGTGAGGTTCCGTTGTGTTGCTAAGGGTCTTGCAGAGTGCTGTCGGGTCCTGGAGTATTCTGTAGGGTTCCAGAGGGGCTCGTAGGGTTCCGTCGAAATCTGTAGGCTTCCCTAGGGGCCTGTGGAGTCCCGTAGATTTCCGTAGGGGCCTGTAGGGTTGTGTAAGTGGCCGCAGGGGTTGGTAGGAGCTTGTAGGGTGCCATAAGTTTCCAGAGGGTTGTGTAGGGTTCCGTAGGGGCCGGTGGTGTTCCCTAGGGGCCTGTAGAGTCTCGTACGGTTCTGTAGGGTCCTGTAGGTTTCCATAAGCGCCTGCAGAGGTCTGAAGGGGCCCGTACTGTTCCGTAAGGATCCATAGGGCTCCGTAGAGCTTCGTAGGTTCCCTAGAGGCCTGTAGAGTACTGCAGGAACCAGTAGTGTTCTGTAGGGGCCTGTAAGGTTCCTTCCATAGGGGCTGGCAGTGTTCCGTAGGGGCCTCTTTGGTTGAGTTAGTGCCCGCAGGAGTCTGTAGGAATCCGTGGGATTCTGTAAGGTTCTGGAGGGTTCTGCAGGGTTCCGTAGGGGCCCGTAGAGTTCCGTAGTGACTGGTAACGTTCCCTAGGGCCCTGTACTGTTCCGTAACTGCCTGCAAGGGTCTTTAGGCTTCCGTAGGGGCTGGTAGGGTTCCATAAAGTTCCGTGGGTTCCTGCAGAGTTCTGCAAGTGCCCGCAAGGGCCTGTAGGGGCACACAGTGTTTCTGTCAGGTTCCGTAGAGTTCCGTAGGGGCCATAGGTTTCCATACCGGCTGGCAGTATTCCGTAGGGGTCTGTAGGGTTCTGTAGGCACCTGCAGTGTTCTGTAGGAGCCCATAGGGTTTTAGTGAGGTTCCGTTGTGTTGCTAAGGGTCTTGTAGAGTGCTGTCGGGTCCTGGAGTATTCTGTAGGGTTCCAGAGGGGCTCGTAGGGTTCCGTTGAAATCTGTAGGCTTTCCTAGGGGCCCGTGGAGTCCCGTAGATTTCCGTAGGGGCCTGTAGGGTTGTGTAAGTGCCCGCAGGGGTTGGTAGGAACTTGTAGGGTTCCATAAGTTTCCAGAGGGTAGTGTAGGGTTCCGTAGGGGCCTGTGGTGTTCCCTAGGGGCCTGTAGAGTCTCGTACGGTTCCGTAGGGGCTTATGGTGTTCCCTAGGGGCCTGTAGAGTCTCGTACGGTTCCGTAGGGGCCGGTGGTGTTCCCTAGGGGCCTGTAGAGTCTCGTACGGTTCCGTAGGGTCCTGTAGGTTTCCATAAGCGCCTGCAGAGGTCTGAAGGGGCCCGTACTGTTCTGTAAGGATCCATAGGGCTCCGTAGAGCTTCGTAGGTGCCCTAGAAGCCTGTAGAGTACCGCAGGAGCCAGTAGTGTTCTGTAGGGGCCCGTAAGGTTCCTTCCGTAGGGGCTGGCAGTGTTCCGTAGGGTCCTCTAGGGTTGTGTAAGTGCCCGCAGGAGTCTGTAGGAATTCGTGGGATTCTGTAAGGTTCTGGAGGGTTCTGCAGGGTTCTGTAGGGGCCCCTAGAGTTCCGTAGTGGCTGGTAAAGTTCCCTAGGGCCCTGTGGGGTTCTGTATGGACCTGTAGGGTTCTGTAGGGGCCTGCAGGCTTCTGTAAGTGCCCGCAGGTGTCTGTAGGGTTCCGTAGGGGTCTGTAGGGTTCCGTAGGCACCTGCAGTGTTCTGTAGGAGCCGATAGGGTTTTAGTGAGGTTCCGTTGTGTTGCTAAGGGTCTTGCAGAGTGCTGTCGGGTCCTGGAGTATTCTGTAGGGTTCCAGAGGGGCTCGTAGGGTTCCGTCGAAATCTGTAGGCTTCCCTAGGGGCCTGTGGAGTCCCGTAGATTTCCGTAGGGGCCTGTAGGGTTGTGTAAGTGCCCGCAGGGGTTGGTAGGAGCTTGTAGGGTTCCATAAGTTTCCAGAGGGTAGTGTAGGGTTCCGTAGGG
This sequence comes from Numenius arquata, assembly GCF_964106895.1. Classification (NCBI taxonomy): domain Eukaryota; kingdom Metazoa; phylum Chordata; class Aves; order Charadriiformes; family Scolopacidae; genus Numenius; species Numenius arquata. Next base: position 27,413 of record NW_027415438.1, on the reverse strand, counting down.
GCCTGTGGTGTTCCCTAGGGGCCTGTAGGGTCTCGTACGGTTCCGTAGGGTCCTGTAGGTTTCCATAAGCGCCCGCAGAGGTCTGAAGGGGCCCGTACTGTTCCGTAAGGATCCATAGGGCTCCGTAGAGCTTCGTAGGTTCCCTAGAGGCCTGTAGAGTACAGCAGTAGCCAGTAGTGTTCTGTAGGGGCCCGTAAGGTTCCTTCCATAGGGGCTGGCAGTGTTCCGTAGGGTCCTCTAGGGTTGAGTAAGTGCCCGCAGGAGTCTGTAGGAATCCGTGGGATTCTGTAAGGTTCTGGAGGGTTCTGCAGGGTTCCGTAGTGGCTGGTAACGTTCCCTAGGGCCCTGTACCATTCCGTAACTGCCTGCAAGGGTCTTTAGGCTTCCGTAGGGGCTGGTAGGGTTCCATAAAGTTCCGTGGGTTCCTGCAGAGTTCTGCAAGTGCCCGCAAGGGCCTGTAGGGGCGCACAGTGTTTCTGTCAGGTTCCGTAGAGTTCCGTAGGGGCCATAGGTTTCCGTAGCGGCTGGTAGTATTCCGTAGGGGTCTGTAGGGTTCCGTAGGCGCCTGCAGTGTTCTGTAGGAGCCCATAGGGTTTTAGTGAGGTTCCGTTGTGTTGCTAAGGGTCTTGTAGAGTGCTGTCGGGTCCTGGAGTATTCTGTAGGGTTCCAGAGGGGCTCGTAGGGTTCCGTTGAAATCTGTAGGCTTCCCTAGGGGACCGTGGAGTCCCGTAGATTTCCGTAGGGGCCTGTAGGGTTGTGTAAGTGCCCGCAGGGGTTGGTAGGAGCTTGTAGGGTGCCATAAGTTTCCAGAGGGTTGTGTAGGGTTCCGTAGGGGCCGGTGGTGTTCCCTAGGGGCCTGTAGAGTCTCGTACGGTTCCGTAGGGGCCTGTAGTGTCCCCTAGGGGCCTCTAGAGTCTCGTACAGGTCCGTAGGGTCCTGTAGGTTTCCATAAGCGCCCGCAGAAGTCTGAAGGGGCCCGTACTGGTCCGTAAGGATCCATAGGGCTCTGTAGAGCTTCGTAGGTTCCCTAGAAGCCTGTAGAGTACCGCAGGAGCCAGTAGTGTTCTGTAGGGGCCCGTAGGGTTCCTTCCGTAGGGGCTGGCAGTGTTCCGTAGGGTCCTCTAGGGTTGAGTAAGTGCCCGCAGGAGTCTGTAGGAATCCGTGGGATTCTGTAAGGTTCTGGAGGGTTCTGCAGGGTTCTGTAGGGGCCCGTAGAGTTCCGTAGTGGCTGGTAACGTTCCCTAGGGCCCTGTACCGTTCCGTAACTGCCTGCAAGGGTCTTTAGGCTTCCGTAGGGGCTGGTAGGGTTCCATAAAGTTCCGTGGGTTCCTGCAGAGTTCTGCAAGTGCCCGCAAGGGCCTGTAGGGGCGCACAGTGTTTCTGTCAGGTTCCGTAGAGTTCCGTAGGGGCCATAGGTTTCCGTAGCGGCTGGTAGTATTCCGTAGGGGTCTGTAGGGTTCTGTAGGCACCTGCAGTGTTCTGTAGGAGCCCATAGGGTTTTAGTGAGGTTCCGTTGTGTTGCTAAGGGTCTTGTAGAGTGCTGTCGGGTCCTGGAGTATTCTGTAGGGTTCCAGAGGGGCTCGTAGGGTTCCGTTGAAATCTGTAGGCTTCCCTAGGGGCCCGTGGAGTCCCGTAGATTTCCGTAGGGGCCTGTAGGGTTGTGTAAGTGCCCGCAGGGGTTGGTAGGAGCTTGTAGGGTTCCATAAGTTTCCAGAGGGTAGTGTAGGGTTCCGTAGGGGCCTGTGGTGTTCCCTAGGGGCCTGTAGAGTCTCGTACGGTTCCGTAGGGGCCTATGGTGTTCCCTAGGGGCCTGTAGAGTCTCGTACGGTTCCGTAGGGGCCTGTGGTGTTCCCTAGGGGCCTGTAGAGTCTCGTACGGTTCCGTAGGGGCCTGTGGTGTTCCCTAGGGGCCTGTAGAGTCTCGTACAGTTCCGTAGGGGCCTGTAGGTTTCCATAAGCGCCCGCAGAGGTCTGAAGGGGCCCGTACTGTTCCATAAGGATCCATAGGGCTCCGTAGAGCTTCGTAGGTTCCCTAGAGGCCTGTAGAGTACCGCAGGAACCAGTAGTGTTCTGTAGGGGCCCGTAAGGTTCCTTCCATAGGGGCTGGCAGTGTTCCGTAGGGTCCTCTAGGGTTGAGTAAGTGCCCGCAGCAGTCTGTAGGAGTCTGTGGGATTCTGTAAGGTTCTGGAGGGTTCTGCAGGGTTCTGTAGGGGCCCGTAGAGTTCCGTAGTGGCTGGTAAAGTTCCGTAGGGCCCTGTGGGGTTCTGTATGGACCTGTAGGGTTCTGTAGGGGCCTGCAGGGTTCTGTAAGTGCCCGCAGGTGTCTGTAGGGTTCCGTAGGCACCTGCAGTATTCTGTAGGAGCCCATAGGGTTTTAGTGAGGTTCCGTTGTGTTGCTAAGGGTCTTGTAGAGTGCTGTCGGGTCCTGGAGTATTCTGTAGGGTTCCAGAGGGGCTCGTAGGGTTCCGTTGAAATCTGTAGGCTTCCCTAGGGGCCCGTGGAGTCCCGTAGATTTCCGTAGGGGCCTGTAGGGTTGTGTAAGTGCCCGCAGGGGTTGGTAGGAGCTTGTAGGGTGCCATAAGTTTCCAGAGGGTTGTGTAGGGTTCCGTAGGGGCCGGTGGTGTTCCCTAGGGGCCTGTAGAGTCTCGTACGGTTCTGTAGGGTCCTGTAGGTTTCCATAAGCGCCTGCAGAGGTCTGAAGGGGCCCGTACTGTTCCGTAAGGATCCATAGGGCTCCGTAGAGCTTCGTAGGTTCCCTAGAGGCCTGTAGAGTACCGCAGGAACCAGTAGTGTTCTGTAGGGGCCCGTAAGGTTCCTTCCATAGGGGCTGGCAGTGTTCCGTAGGGGCCTCTTTGGTTGAGTTAGTGCCCGCAGGAGTCTGTAGGAATCCGTGGGATTCTGTAAGGTTCTGGAGGGTTCTGCAGGGTTCCGTAGGGGCCCGTAGAGTTCCGTAGTGACTGGTAACGTTCCCTAGGGCCCTGTACTGTTCCGTAACTGCCTGCAAGGGTCTTTAGGCTTCCGTAGGGGCTGGTAGGGTTCCATAAAGTTCCGTGGGTTCCTGCAGAGTTCTGCAAGTGCCCGCAAGGGCCTATAGGGGCACACAGTGTTTCTGTCAGGTTCCGTAGAGTTCCGTAGGGGCCATAGGTTTCCATAGCGGCTGGCAGTATTCCGTAGGGGTCTGTAGGGTTCCGTAGGCGCCTGCAGTGTTCTGTAGGAGCCCATAGGGTTTTAGTGAGGTTCCGTTGTGTTGCTAAGGGTCTTGTAGAGTGCTGTCGGGTCCTGGAGTATTCTGTAGGGTTCCAGAGGGGCTCGTAGGGTTCCGTTGAAATCTGTAGGCTTCCCTAGGGGCCTGTGGAGTCCCGTAGATTTCCGTAGGGGCCTGTAGGGTTGTGTAAGTGCCCGCAGGGGTTGGTAGGAGCTTGTAGGGTGCCATAAGTTTCCAGAGGGTAGTGTAGGGTTCCGTAGGGGCCTGTGGTGTTCCCTAGGGGCCTGTAGAGTCTCGTACGGTTCCGTAGGGGCCTGTGGTGTTCCCTAGGGGCCTGTAGAGTCTCGTACGGTTCCGTAGGGGCCTGTAGTGTTCCCTAGGGGCCTCTAGAGTCTCGTACAGTTCCGTAGGGTCCTGTAGGTTTCCATAAGCGCCCGCAGAGGTCTGAAGGGGCCCGTACTGTTCCGTAAGGATCCATAGGGTTCCGTAGAGTTTCGTAGGTTCCCTAGAGGCCTGTAGAGTACCGCAGGAGCCAGTAGTGTTCTGTAGGGGCCCGTAAGGTTCCTTCCGTAGGGGCTGGCAGTGTTCCGTAGGGGCCTGTAGGGTTGTGTAAGTGCCCGCAGCAGTCTGTAGGAGTCTGTGGGATTCTGTAAGGTTCTGGAGGGTTCTGCAGGGTTCCGTAGGGGCCCGTAGAGTTCCGTAGTGGCTGGTAAAGTTCCGTAGGGCCCTGTGGGGTTCTGTATGGACCTGTAGGGTTCTGTAGGGGCCTGCAGGCTTCTGTAAGTGCCCGCAGGTGTCTGTAGGGTTTTGTAGGGGTCTGTAGGGTTCTGTAGGAGCCCATAGGTTTTTAGTGAGGTTCTGTTGTGTTGCTAAGGGTCTTGTAGAGTGCTGTCGCGTCCTGGAGTATTCTGTAGGGTTCCAGAGGGGCTCGTAGGGTTCCGTTGAAATCTGTAGGGTTCCCTAGGGGCCCGTGGAGTCCCGTAGATTTCCGTAGGGGCCTGTAGGGTTGTGTAAGTGCCCGCAGGGGTTGGTAGGAGCTTGTAGGGTGCCATAAGTTTCCAGAGGGTTGTGTAGGGTTCCGTAGGGGCCTGTGGTGTTCCCTAGGGGCCTGTAGAGTCTCGTACGGTTCCGTAGGGGCCTGTGGTGTTCCCTAGGGGCCTCTAGAGTCTCGTACGGTTCCGTAGGGGCCTGTAGTGTTCCCTAGGGGCCTCTAGAGTCTCGTACAGTTCCGTAGGGTCCTGTAGGTTTCCATAAGCGCCCGCAGAGGTCTGAAGGGGCCCGTACTGTTCCGTAAGGATCCATAGGGTTCCGTAGAGCTTCGTAGGTTCCCTAGAGGCCTGTAGAGTACCGCAGGAGCCAGTAGTGTTCTGTAGGGGCCCGTAAGGTTCCTTCCGTAGGGGCTGGCAGTGTTCCGTAGGGGCCTGTAGGGTTGTGTAAGTGCCCGCAGCAGTCTGTAGGAGTCTGTGGGATTCTGTAAGGTTCTGGAGGGTTCTGCAGGGTTCTGTAGGGGCCCGTAGAGTTCCGTAGTGGCTGGTAAAGTTCCGTAGGGCCCTGTACCGTTCCGTAACTGCCTGCAAGGGTCTTTAGGCTTCCGTAGGGGCTGGTAGGGTTCCATAAAGTTCCGTGGGTTCCTGCAGAGTTCTGCAAGTGCCCGCAAGGGCCTGTAGGGGCGCACAGTGTTTCTGTCAGGTTCCGTAGAGTTCCATAGGGGCCATAGGTTTCCGTAGCGGCTGGTAGTATTCCGTAGGGGTCTGTAGGGTTCCATAGGCGCCTGCAGTGTTCTGGAGGATCCCATAGGGTTTTAGTGAGGTTCCGTTGTGTTGCTAAGGGTCTTGTAGAGTGCTGTCGGGTCCTGGAGTATTCTGTAGGGTTCCAGAGGGGCTCGTAGGGTTCCGTTGAAATCTGTAGGCTTCCCTAGGGGCCCGTGGAGTCCCGTAGATTTCCGTAGGGGCCTGTAGGGTTGTGTAAGTGCCCGCAGGGGTTGGTAGGAGCTTGTAGGGTGCCATAAGTTTCCAGAGGGTTGTGTAGGGTTCCGTAGGGGCCGGTGGTGTTCCCTAGGGGCCTGTAGAGTCTCGTACGGTTCCGTAGGGGCCTGTAGTGTCCCCTAGGGGCCTGTAGAGTCTCATACGGTTCCGTAGGGGCCTGTAGTGTTTCCTAGAGGCCTGTAGAGTCTCATGCGGTTCCGTAGGGGCCTGTAGGTTTCCATAAGCGCCCGCAGAGGTCTGAAGGGGCCCGTACTGTTCCGTAAGGATCTATAGGGTTCCGTAGAGCTTCGTAGGTTCCCTAGAGGCCTGTAGAGTACCGCAGGAGCCAGTAGTGTTCTGTAGGGGCCCGTAAGGTTCCTTCCGTAGGGGCTGGCAGTGTTCCGTAGGGGCCTGTAGGGTTGTGTAAGTGCCCGCAGCAGTCTGTAGGAGTCTGTGGGATTCTGTAAGGTTCTGGAGGGTTCTGCAGGGTTCTGTAGGGGCCCCTAGAGTTCCGTAGTGGCTGGTAAAGTTCCCTAGGGCCCTGTGGGGTTCTGTATGGACCTGTAGGGTTCTGTAGGGGCCTGCAGGGTTCTGTAAGTGCCCGCAGGTGTCTGTAGGGTTTTGTAGGGGTCTGTAGGGTTCTGTAGGAGCCCATAGGTTTTTAGTGAGGTTCTGTTGTGTTGCTAAGGGTCTTGTAGAGTGCTGTCGGGTCCTGGAGTATTCTGTAGGGTTCCAGAGGGGCTCGTAGGGTTCCGTTGAAATCTGTAGGCTTCCCTAGGGGCCCGTGGAGTCCCGTAGATTTCCGTAGGGGCCTGTAGGGTTGTGTAAGTGCCCGCAGGGGTTGGTAGGAGCTTGTAGGGTGCCATAAGTTTCCAGAGGGTAGTGTAGGGTTCCGTAGGGGCCTGTAGTGTTCCCTAGGGGCCTGTAGAGTCTCGTACGGTTCCGTAGGGGCCTGTGGTGTTCCCTAAGGGCCTGTAGAGTCTCGTACGGTTTTGTAGGGGCCTGTAGTGTTCCCTAGGGGCCTCTAGAGTCTCGTACAGTTCCGTAGGGTCCTGTAGGTTTCCATAAGCGTCCGCAGAGGTCTGAAGGGGCCCGTACTGTTCCGTAAGGATCCATAGGGTTCTGTAGAGCTTCGTAGGTTCCCTAGAGGCCTGTAGAGTACCGCAGGAGCCAGTAGTGTTCTGTAGGGGCCCGTAAGGTTCCTTCCGTAGGGGCTGGCAGTGTTCCGTAGGGGCCTGTAGGGTTGTGTAAGTGCCCGCAGCAGTCTGTAGGAGTCTGTGGGATTCTGTAAGGTTCTGGAGGGTTCTGCAGGGTTCTGTAGGGGCCCGTAGAGTTCCGTAGTGGCTGGTAAAGTTCCGTAGGGCCCTGTACCGTTCCGTAACTGCCTGCAAGGGTCTTTAGGCTTCCGTAGGGGCTGGTAGGGTTCCATAAAGTTCCGTGGGTTCCTGCAGAGTTCTGCAAGTGCCCGCAAGGGCCTGTAGGGGCGCACAGTGTTTTTGTCAGGTTCCGTAGAGTTCCATAGGGGCCATAGGTTTCCGTAGCGGCTGGTAGTATTCCGTAGGGGTCTGTAGGGTTCCGTAGGCGCCTGCAGTGTTCTGACGGAGCCCATAGGGTTTTAGTGAGGTTCCGTTGTGTTGCTAAGGGTCTTGTAGAGTGCTGTCGGGTCCTGGAGTATTCTGTAGGGTTCCAGAGGGGCTCGTAGGGTTCCGTTGAAATCTGTAGGCTTCCCTAGGGGCCCATGGAGTCCCGTAGATTTCCGTAGGGGCCTGTAGGGTTGTGTAAGTGCCCGCAGGGGTTGGTAGGAGCTTGTAGGGTGCCATAAGTTTCCAGAGGGTTGTGTAGGGTTCCGTAGCGGCCTGTGGTGTTCCCTAGGGGCCTGTAGAGTCTCGTACGGTTCCGTAGGGGCCTGTAGTGTCCCCTAGGGGCCTGTAGAGTCTCATACGGTTCCGTAGGGGCCTGTAGTGTTCCCTAGAGGCCTCTAGAGTCTCGTGCGGTTCCGTAGGGGCCTGTAGGTTTCCATAAGCGCCCGCAGAGGTCTGAAGGGGCCCGTACTGTTCCGTAAGGAACCATAGGGTTCCGTAGAGCTTCGTAGGTTCCCTAGAGGCCTGTAGAGTACCGCAGGAGCCAGTAGTGTTCTGTAGGGGCCCGTAAGATTCCTTCCGTAGGGGCTGGCAGTGTTCCGTAGGGGCCTGTAGGGTTGTGTAAGTGCCCGCAGCAGTCTGTAGGAGTCTGTGGGATTCTGTAAGGTTCTGGAGGGTTCTGCAGGGTTCTGTAGGGGCCCGTAGAGTTCCGTAGTGGCTGGTAAAGTTCCGTAGGGCCCTGTGGGGTTCTGTATGGACCTGTAGGGTTCTGTAGGGGCCTGCAGGCTTCTGTAAGTGCCCGCAGGTGTCTGTAGGGTTCCGTAGGGGTCTGTAGGGTTCCGTAGGCACCTGCAGTGTTCTGTAGGAGCCCATAGGGTTTTAGTGAGGTTCCGTTGTGTTGCTAAGGATCTTGTAGAGTGCTGTCGGGTCCTGGAGTATTCTGTAGGGTTCCAGAGTGGCTTGTAGGGTTTGGTCGAAATCTGTAGGCTTCCCTAGGGGCCCGTGGAGTCCCGTAGACTTCCGTAGGGGCCTGTAGGGTTGTGTAAGTGCCCGCAGGGGTTGGTAGGAGCTTGTAGGGTGCCATAAGTTTCCAGAGGGTTGTGTAGGGTTCCGTAGGGGCCTGTAGTGTTCCCTAGGGGCCTGTAGAGTCTCGTACGGTTCCGTAGGGGCCTGTGGTGTTCCCTAAGGGCCTGTAGAGTCTCGTACGGTTCCGTAGGGGCCTGTAGTGTTCCCTAGGGGCCTCTAGAGTCTCGTACAGTTCCGTAGGGTCCTGTAGGTTTCCATAAGCGTCCGCAGAGGTCTGAAGGGGCCCGTACTGTTCCGTAAGGATCCATAGGGTTCTGTAGAGCTTCGTAGGTTCCCTAGAGGCCTGTAGAGTACCGCAGGAGCCAGTAGTGTTCTGTAGGGGCCCGTAAGGTTCCTTCCGTAGGGGCTGGCAGTGTTCCGTAGGGGCCTGTAGGGTTGTGTAAGTGCCCGCAGCAGTCTGTAGGAGTCTGTGGGATTCTGTAAGGTTCTGGAGGGTTCTGCAGGGTTCTGTAGGGGCCCGTAGAGTTCCGTAGTGGCTGGTAAAGTTCCGTAGGGCCCTGTGGGGTTCTGTATGGACCTGTAGGGTTCTGTAGGGGCCTGCAGGCTTCTGTAAGTGCCCGCAGGTGTCTGTAGGGTTCCGTAGGGGTCTGTAGGGTTCCGTAGGCGCCTGCAGTGTTCTGTAGGAGCCCATAGGGTTTTAGTGAGGTTCCGTTGTGTTGCTAAGGGTCTTGTAGAGTGCTGTCGGGTCCTGGAGTATTCTGTAGGGTTCCAGAGGGGCTGGTAGGGTTCCGTTGAAATCTGTAGGCTTCCCTAGGGGCCCGTGGAGTCCCGTAGATTTCCGTAGGGGCCTGTAGGGTTGTGTAAGTGCCCGCAGGGGTTGGTAGGAGGTTGTAGGGTGCCATAAGTTTCCAGAGGGTAGTGTAGGGTTCCGTAGGGGCCTGTGGTGTTCCCTAGGGGCCTGTAGAGTCTCGTACGGTTCCGTAGGGGCCTGTGGTGTTCCCTAGGGGCCTGTAGAGTCTCGTACGGTTCCGTAGGGGCCTGTAGTGTTCCCTAGGGGCCTCTAGAGTCTCGTACAGTTCCGTAGGGTCCTGTAGGTTTCCATAAGCGCCCGCAGAGGTCTGAAGGGGCCCGTACTGTTCCGTAAGGATCCATAGGGTTCCGTAGAGCTTCGTAGGTTCCCTAGAGGCCTGTAGAGTACCGCAGGAGCCAGTAGTGTTCTGTAGGGGCCCGTAAGGTTCCTTCCGTAGGGGCTGGCAGTGTTCCGTAGGGGCCTGTAGGGTTGTGTAAGTGCCCGCAGCAGTCTGTAGGAGTCTGTGGGATTCTGTAAGGTTCTGGAGGGTTCTGCAGGGTTCCGTAGGGGCCCGTAGAGTTCCGTAGTGGCTGGTAAATTTCCGTAGGGCCCTGTGGGGTTCTGTATGGACCTGTAGGGTTCTGTAGGGGCCTGCAGGCTTCTGTAAGTGCCCGCAGGTGTCTGTAGGGTTCTGTAGGGGTCTGTAGGGTTCCGTAGGCACCTGCAGTGTTCTGTAGGAGCCCATAGGGTTTTAGTGAGGTTCCGTTGTGTTGCTAAGGGTCTTGTAGAGTGCTGTCGGGTCCTGGAGTATTCTGTAGGGTTCCAGAGGGGCTCGTAGGGTTCCGTTGAAATCTGTAGGCTTCCCTAGGGGCCCGTGGAGTCCCGTAGATTTCCGTAGGGGACTGTAGGGTTGTGTAAGTGCCCGCAGGGGTTGGTAGGAGCTTGTAGGGTGCCATAAGTTTCCAGAGGGAAGTGTAGGGTTCCGTAGGGGCCGGTGGTGTTCCCTAGGGGCCTGTAGAGTCTCGTACGGTTCCGTAGGGGCCTGTGGTGTTCCCTAGGGGCCTGTAGAGTCTCGTACGGTTCCGTAGGGGCCTGTGGTGTTCCCTAGGGGCCTGTAGAGTCTCGTACAGTTCCGTAGGGTCCTGTAGGTTTCCATAAGCGCCCGCAGAGGTCTGAAAGGGCCCGTACTGTTCCATAAGGATCCATAGGGTTCCGTAGAGCTTCGTATGTGCCCTAGAAGCCTGTAGAGTACCGCAGGAGCCAGTAGTGTTCTGTAGGGGCCCGTAGGGTTCCTTCCATAGGGGCTGGCAGTTTTCCGTAGGGGTCTGTAGGGTTGTGTAAGTGCCCGCAGCAGTCTGTAAAAGTCTGTGGGATTCTGTAAGGTTCTGGAGGGTTCTGCAGGGTTCTGTAGGGGCCCGTAGAGTTCCGTAGTGGCTGGTAAAGTTCCGTAGGGCCCTGTGGGGTTCTGTATGGACCTGTAGGGTTCTGTAGGGGCTGCAGGGTTCTGTAAGTGCCCGCAGGTGTCTGTAGGGTTCCGTAGGGGTCTGTAGGGTCCCGTAGGCGCCTGCAGTGTTCTGTAGGAGCCCATAGGGTTTTAGTGAGGTTCCTGCAGAGTTCTGCAAGTGCCCGCAAGGGCCTGTAGGGGCCCACAGTGTTTCTGTCATGTTCCGTAGAGTTCCGCAGGGGCCATAGGTTTCCGTAGCGGCTGGTAGTATTCTGTAGGGGTCTGTAGGGTTCCGTAGGCACCTGCAGTGTTCTGTAGGAGCCCATAGGGTTTTAGTGAGGTTCCGTTGTGTTGCTAAGGGTCTTGTAGACTGCTGTCGGGTCCTGGAGTATTCTGTAGGGTTCCAGAGGGGCTCGTAGGGTTCCGTTGAAATCTGTAGGCTTCCCTAGGGGCCCGTGGAGTCCCGTAGATTTCTGTAGGGGCCTGTAGGGTTGTGTAAGTGCCCGCAGGGGTTGGTAGGAGCTTGTAGGGTGCCATAAGTTTCCAGAGGGTAGTGTAGGGTTCCGTAGGGGCCGGTGGTGTTCCCTAGGGGCCTGTAGAGTCTCGTACGGTTCCGTAGGGGCCTGTGGTGTTCCCTAAGGGCCTGTAGAGTCTCGTACGGTTCCGTAGGGGCCTGTAGTGTCCCCTAGGGGCCTGTAGAGTCTCGTACAGTTCCGTAGGGTCCTGTAGGTTTCCATAAGCGCCCGCAGAGGTCTGAAGGGGCCCGTACTGTTCCGTAAGGATCCATAGGGTTCCGTAGAGCTTCGTAGGTTCCCTAGAGGCCTGTAGAGTACCGCAGTAGCCAGTAGTGTTCTGTAGGGGCCCGTAGGGTTCCTTCCGTAGGGGCTGGCAGTGTTCCGTAGGGTCCTCTAGGGTTGAGTAAGTGCCCGCAGGAGTCTGTAGGAATCCGTGGGATTCTGTAAGGTTCTGGAGGGTTCTGCAGGGTTCCGTAGGGGCCCGTAGAGTTCCGTAGTGGCTGGTAACGTTCCCTAGGGCCCTGTACCGTTCCGTAACTGCCTGCAAGGGTCTTTAGGCTTCCGTAGGGGCTGGTAGGGTTCCATAAAGTTCCGTGGGTTCCTGCAGAGTTCTGCAAGTGCCCGCAAGGGCCTGTAGGGGCCCACAGTGTTTCTGTCAGGTTCCGTAGAGTTCCGTAGGGGCCATAGGTTTCCGTAGCGGCTGGTAGTATTCCGTAGGGGTCTGTAGGGTTCTGTAGGCACCTGCAGTGTTCTGTAGGAGCCCATAGGGTTTTAGTGAGGTTCCGTTGTGTTGCTAAGGGTCTTGTAGAGTGCTGTCGGGTCCTGGAGTATTCTGTAGGGTTCCAGAGGGGCTGGTAGGGTTCCGTTGAAATCTGTAGGCTTCCCTAGGGGCCCGTGGAGTCCCGTAGATTTCCGTAGGGGCCTGTAGGGTTGTGTAAGTGCCCGCAGGGGTTGGTAGGAGCTTGTAGGGTGCCATAAGTTTCCAGAGGGTAGTGTAGGGTTCCGTAGGGGCCTGTGGTGTTCCCTAGGGGCCTGTAGAGTCTCGTACGGTTCCGTAGGGGCCTGTGGTGTTCCCTAGGGGCCTGTAGAGTCTCGTACGGTTCCGTAGGGGCCTGTAGTGTTCCCTAGGGGCCTCTAGAGTCTCGTACAGTTCCGTAGGTGCCTGTGGTGTTCCCTAGGGGCCTGTAGAGTCTCGTACGGTTCCGTAGGGGCCTGTAGTGTTCCCTAGGGGCCTCTAGAGTCTCGTACAGTTCCGTAGGGTCCTGTAGGTTTCCATAAGCGCCCGCAGAGGTCTGAAGGAGCCCGTACTGTTCCGTAAGGATCCATAGGGTTCCGTAGAGCTTCGTAGGTTCCCTAGAGGCCTGTAGAGTACCGCAGGAGCCAGTAGTGTTCTGTAGGGGCCCGTATGGTTCCTTCCGTAGGGGCTGGCAGTGTTCCGTAGGGGCCTGTAGGGTTGTGTAAGTGCCCGCAGGGGTTGGTAGGAGCTTGTAGGGTGCCATAAGTTTCCAGAGGGTTGTGTAGGGTTCCGTAGCGGCCTGTGGTGTTCCCTAGGGGCCTGTAGAGTCTCGTACGGTTCCGTAGGGGCCTGTAGTGTCCCCTAGGGGCCTGTAGAGTCTCGTACAGTTCCGTAGGGTCCTGTAGGTTTCCATAAGCGCCCGCAGAAGTCTGAAGGGGCCCGTAGTGGTCCGTAAGGATCCATAGGGCTCCGTAGAGCTTCGTAGGTTCCCTAGAAGCCTGTAGAGTACCGCAGGAGCCAGTAGTGTTCTGTAGGGGCCCGTAGGGTTCCTTCCGTAGGGGCTGGCAGTGTTCCGTAGGGTCCTCTAGGGTTGAGTAAGTGCCCGCAGGAGTCTGTAGGAATCCGTGGGATTCTGTAAGGTTCTGGAGGGTTCTGCAGGGTTCTGTAGGGGCCCGTAGAGTTCCGTAGTGGCTGGTAACGTTCCCTAGGGCCCTGTACCGTTCCGTAACTGCCTGCAAGGGTCTTTAGGCTTCCGTAGGGGCTGGTAGGGTTCCATAAAGTTCCGTGGGTTCCTGCAGAGTTCTGCAAGTGCCCGCAAGGGCCTGTAGGGGCCCACAGTGTTTCTGTCAGGTTCCGTAGAGTTCCGTAGGGGCCATAGGTTTCCGTAGCGGCTGGTAGTATTCCGTAGGGGTCTGTAGGGTTCCGTAGGCGCCTGCAGTGTTCTGTAGGAGCCCATAGGGTTTTAGTGAGGTTCCGTTGTGTTGCTAAGGGTCTTGTAGAGTGCTGTCGGGTCCTGGAGTATTCTGTAGGGTTCCAGAGGGGCTCGTAGGGTTCCGTTGAAATCTGTAGGCTTCCCTAGGGGCCCGTGGAGTCCCGTAGATTTCCGTAGGGGCCTGTAGGGTTGTGTAAGTGCCCGCAGGGGTTGGTAGGAGCTTGTAGGGTGCCATAAGTTTCCAGAGGGTTGTGTAGGGTTCCGTAGGGGCCTGTGGTGTTCCCTAGGGGCCTGTAGAGTCTCGTACGGTTCCGTAGGGGCCTGTGGTGTTCCCTAAGGGCCTGTAGAGTCTCATACAGTTCCGTAGGGGCCTGTAGTGTTCCCTAGAGGCCTGTAGAGTCTCGTGCGGTTCAGTAGGGGCCTGTAGGTTTCCATAAGCGCCCGCAGAGGTCTGAAGGGGCCCGTACTGTTCTGTAAGGATCCATAGGGTTCCGTAGAGCTTCGTAGGTTCCCTAGAGGCCTGTAGAGTACCGCAGGAGCCAGTAGTGTTCTGTAGGGGCCCGTAAGGTTCCTTCCGTAGGGGCTGGCAGTGTTCCGTAGGGGCCTGTAGGGTTGTGTAAGTGCCCGCAGCAGTCTGTAGGAGTCTGTGGGATTCTGTAAGGTTCTGGAGGGTTCTGCAGGGTTCCGTAGGGGCCCGTAGAGTTCCGTAGTGGCTGGTAAAGTTCCGTAGGGCCCTGTGGGGTTCTGTATGGACCTGTAGGGTTCTGTAGGGGCCTGCAGGCTTCTGTAAGTGCCCGCAGGTGTCTGTAGGGTTCCGTAGGGGTCTGTAGGGTTCCGTAGGCACCTGCAGTGTTCTGGAGGAGCCCATAGGGTTTTAGTGAGGTTCCGTTGTGTTGCTAAGGGTCTTGTAGAGTGCTGTCGGGTCCTGGAGTATTCTGTAGGGTTCCAGAGGGGCTCGTAGGGTTCCGTTGAAATCTGTAGGCTTCCCTAGGGGCCCGTGGAGTCCCGTAGATTTCTGTAGGGGCCTGTAGGGTTGTGTAAGTGCCCGCAGGGGTTGGTAGGAGCTTGTAGGGTGCCATAAGTTTCCAGAGGGTAGTGTAGGGTTCCGTAGGGGCCGGTGGTGTTCCCTAGGGGCCTGTAGAGTCTCGTACGGTTCCGTAGGGGCCTGTGGTGTTCCCTAAGGGCCTGTAGAGTCTCGTACGGTTCCGTAGGGGCCTGTAGTGTCCCCTAGGGGCCTCTAGAGTCTCGTACAGTTCCGTAGGGTCCTGTAGGTTTCCATAAGCGCCCGCAGAGGTCTGAAGGGGCCCGTACTGTTCCGTAAGGATCCATAGGGTTCCGTAGAGCTTCGTAGGTTCCCTAGAGGCCTGTAGAGTACCGCAGGAGCCAGTAGTGTTCTGTAGGGGCCCGTAGGGTTCCTTCCATAGGGGCTGGCAGTGTTCCGTAGGGGCCTGTAGGGTTGTGTAAGTGCCCGCAGCAGTCTGTAGGAGTCTGTGGGATTCTGTAAGGTTCTGGAGGGTTCTGCAGGGTTCCGTAGGGGCCCGTAGAGTTCCGTAGTGGCTGGTAAATTTCCGTAGGGCCCTGTGGGGTTCTGTATGGACCTGTAGGGTTCTGTAGGGGCCTGCAGGCTTCTGTAAGTGCCCGCAGGTGTCTGTAGGGTTTTGTAGGGGTCTGTAGGGTTCTGTAGGAGCCCATAGGTTTTTAGTGAGGTTCCGTTGTGTTGCTAAGGGTCTTGTAGAGTGCTGTCGGGTCCTGGAGTATTCTGTAGGGTTCCAGAGGGGCTCGTAGGGTTCCGTTGAAATCTGTAGGCTTCCCTAGGGGCCCGTGGAGTCCCGTAGATTTCCGTAGGGGCCTGTAGGGTTGTGTAAGTGCCCGCAGGGGTTGGTAGGAGCTTGTAGGGTGCCATAAGTTTCCAGAGGGTTGTGTAGGGTTCCGTAGGGGCCTGTAGTGTTCCCTAGGGGCCTGTAGAGTCTCGTACGGTTCCGTAGGGGCCTGTGGTGTTCCCTAAGGGCCTGTAGAGTCTCGTACGGTTCCGTAGGGGCCTGTAGTGTTCCCTAGGGGCCTCTAGAGTCTCGTACAGTTCTGTAGGGTCCTGTAGGTTTCCATAAGCGTCCGCAGAGGTCTGTAGGGGCCCGTACTGTTCCGTAAGGATCCATAGGGTTCCGTAGAGCTTCGTAAGTTCCCTAGAGGCCTGTAGAGTACCGCAGGAGCCAGTAGTGTTCTGTAGGGGCCCGTAAGGTTCCTTCCGTAGGGGCTGGCAGTGTTCCGTAGGGGCCTGTAGGGTTGTGTAAGTGCCCGCAGCAGTCTGTAGGAGTCTGTGGGATTCTGTAAGGTTCTGGAGGGTTCTGCAGGGTTCTGTAGTGGCCCGTAGAGTTCCGTAGTGGCTGGTAACGTTCCGTAGGGCCCTGTACCGTTCCGTAACTGCCTGCAAGGGTCTTTAGGCTTCCGTAGGGGCTGGTAGGGTTCCATAAAGTTCCGTGGGTTCCTGCAGAGTTCTGCAAGTGCCCGCAAGGGCCTGTAGGGGCGCACAGTGTTTTTGTCAGGTTCCGTAGAGTTCCATAGGGGCCATAGGTTTCCGTAGCGGCTGGTAGTATTCCGTAGGGGTCTGTAGGGTTCCGTAGGCGCCTGCAGTGTTCTGACGGAGCCCATAGGGTTTTAGTGAGGTTCCGTTGTGTTGCTAAGGGTCTTGTAGAGTGCTGTCGGGTCCTGGAGTATTCTGTAGGGTTCCAGAGGGGGTGGTAGGGTTCCGTTGAAATCTGTAGGCTTCCCTAGGGGCCCGTGGAGTCCCGTAGATTTCCGTAGGGGCCTGTAGGGTTGTGTAAGTGCCCGCAGGGGTTGGTAGGAGCTTGTAGGGTGCCATAAGTTTCCAGAGGGTTGTGTAGGGTTCCGTAGGGGCCTGTGGTGTTCCCTAGGGGCCTGTAGAGTCTCGTACGGTTCCGTAGGGTCCTGTAGGTTTCCATAAGCGCCCGCAGAGGTCTGAAGGGGCCTGTACTTTTCTGTAAGGATCCATAGGGTTCCGTAGAGCTTCGTAGGTTCCCTAGAGGCCTGTAGAGTACCGCAGGAGCCAGTAGTGTTCTGTAGGGGCCCGTAAGGTTCCTTCCGTAGGGGCTGGCAGTGTTCCGTAGGGGCCTGTAGGGTTGTGTAAGTGCCCGCAGCAGTCTGTAGGAGTCTGTGGGATTCTGTAAGGTTCTGGAGGGTTCTGCAGGGTTCCGTAGGGGCCCGTAGAGTTCCGTAGTGGCTGGTAAAGTTCCGTAGGGCCCTGTGGGGTTCTGTATGGACCTGTAGGGTTCTGTAGGGGCCTGCAGGCTTCTGTAAGTGCCCGCAGGTGTCTGTAGGGTTCCGTAGGGGTCTGTAGGGTTCCGTAGGCACCTGCAGTGTTCTGGAGGAGCCCATAGGGTTTTAGTGAGGTTCCGTTGTGTTGCTAAGGGTCTTGTAGAGTGCTGTCGGGTCCTGGAGTATTCTGTAGGGTTCCAGAGGGGCTCGTAGGGTTCCGTTGAAATCTGTAGGCTTCCCTAGGGGCCCGTGGAGTCCCGTAGATTTCCGTAGGGGACTGTAGGGTTGTGTAAGTGCCCGCAGGGGTTGGTAGGAGCTTGTAGGGTGCCATAAGTTTCCAGAGGGAAGTGTAGGGTTCCGTAGGGGCCTGTGGTGTTCCCTAGGGGCCTGTAGAGTCTCGTACGGTTCAGTAGGGGCCTGTGGTGTTCCCTAGGGGCCTGTAGAGTCTCGTACAGTTCCGTAGGGTCCTGTAGGTTTCCATAAGCGCCCGAAGAGGTCTGAAAGGGCCCGTACTGTTCCATAAGGATCCATAGGGCTCCGTAGAGCTTCGTATGTGCCCTAGAAGCCTGTAGAGTACCGCAGGAACCAGTAGTGTTCTGTAGGGGCCCGTAGGGTTCCTTCCATAGGGGCTGGCAGTTTTCCGTAGGGGTCTGTAGGGTTGTGTAAGTGCCCGCAGCAGTCTGTAAAAGTCTGTGGGATTCTGTAAGGTTCTGGAGGGTTCTGCAGGGTTCTGTAGGGGCCCGTAGAGTTCCGTAGTGGCTGGTAAAGTTCCGTAGGGCCCTGTGGGGTTCTGTATGGACCTGTAGGGTTCTGTAGGGGCTGCAGGGTTCTGTAAGTGCCCGCAGGTGTCTGTAGGGTTCCGTAGGGGTCTGTAGGGTCCCGTAGGCGCCTGCAGTGTTCTGTAGGAGCCCATAGGGTTTTAGTGAGGTTCCTGCAGAGTTCTGCAAGTGCCCGCAAGGGCCTGTAGGGGCCCACAGTGTTTCTGTCATGTTCCGTAGAGTTCCGCAGGGGCCATAGGTTTCCGTAGCGGCTGGTAGTATTCTGTAGGGGTCTGTAGGGTTCCGTAGGCACCTGCAGTGTTCTGGAGGAGCCCATAGGGTTTTAGTGAGGTTCCGTTGTGTTGCTAAGGGTCTTGTAGAGTGCTGTCGGGTCCTGGAGTATTCTGTAGGGTTCCAGAGGGGCTGGTAGGGTTCCGTTGAAATCTGTAGGCTTCCCTAGGGGCCCGTGGAGTCCCGTAGATTTCTGTAGGGGCCTGTAGGTTTGTGTAAGTGCCCGCAGGGGTTGGTAGGAGCTTGTAGGGTGCCATAAGTTTCCAGAGGGTAGTGTAGGGTTCCGTAGGGGCCGGTGGTGTTCCCTAGGGGCCTGTAGAGTCTCGTACGGTTCCGTAGGGGCCTGTGGTGTTCCCTAAGGGCCTGTAGAGTCTCGTACGGTTCCGTAGGGGCCTGTAGTGTCCCCTAGGGGCCTCTAGAGTCTCGTACAGTTCCGTAGGGTCCTGTAGGTTTCCATAAGCGCCCGCAGAGGTCTGTAGGGGCCCGTACTGTTCCGTAAGGATCCATAGGGTTCCGTAGAGCTTCGTAGGTTCCCTAGAAGCCTGTAGAGTACCGCAGGAGCCAGTAGTGTTCTGTAGGGGCCCGTAAGGTTCCATCCGTAGGGGCTGGCAGTGTTCCGTAGGGGCCTGTAGGGTTGTGTAAGTGCCCGCAGCAGTCTGTAGGAGTCTGTGGGATTCTGTAAGGTTCTGGAGGGTTCTGCAGGGTTCTGTAGGGGCCCGTAGAGTTCCGTAGTGGCTGGTAAAGTTCCGTAGGGCCCTGTGGGGTTCTGTATGGACCTGTAGGGTTCTGTAGGGGCCTGCAGGCTTCTGTAAGTGCCCACAGGTGTCTGTAGGGTTTTGTAGGGGTCTGTAGGGTTCTGTAGGCACCTGCAGTGTTCTGTAGGAGCCCATAGGGTTTTAGTGAGGTTCCGTTGTGTTGCTAAGGGTCTTGTAGAGTGCTGTCGGGTCCTGGAGTATTCTGTAGGGTTCCAGAGGGGCTCGTAGGGTTCCGTTGAAATCTGTAGGCTTCCCTAGGGGCCCGTGGAGTCCCGTAGATTTCCGTAGGGGCCTGTAGGGTTGTGTAAGTGCCCGCAGGGGTTGGTAGGAGGTTGTAGGGTGCCATAAGTTTCCAGAGGGTTGTGTAGGGTTCCGTAGGGGCCTGTGGTGTTCCCTAGGGGCCTGTAGAGTCTCGTACGGTTCCGTAGGGTCCTGTGGTGTTCCCTAGGGTCCTGTAGAGTCTCGTACGGTTCCATAGGGGCCTGTGGTGTTCCCTAGGGGCCTCTAGAGTCTCGTACAGTTCCGTAGGGTCCTGTAGGTTTCCATAAGCGCCCGCAGAGATCTGAAGGGACCCGTACTGTTCCGTAAGGGTCCATAGGGCTCCGTAGAGCTTCGTAGGTTCCCTAGAGGCCTGTAGAGTACCGCAGGAGCCAGTAGTGTTCTGTAGGGGCCCGTAAGGTTCCTTCCGTAGGGGCTGGCAGTGTTCCGTAGGGTCCTCTAGGGTTGTGTAAGTGCCCGCAGCAGTCTGTAGGAGTCTGTGGGATTCTGTAAGGTTCTGGAGGGTTCTGCAGGGTTCTGTAGGGGCCCATAGAGTTCCGTAGTGGCTGGTAACGTTCCGTAGGGCCCTGTGGGGTTCTGTATGGACCTGTAGGGTTCTGTAGGGGCCTGCAGGCTTCTGTAAGTGCCCACAGGTGTCTGTAGGGTTTTGTAGGGGTCTGTAGGGTTCCGTAGGCGCCTGCAGTGTTCTGTAGGAGCCCATAGGGTTTTAGTGAGGTTCCGTTGTGTTGCTAAGGGTCTTGTAGAGTGCTGTCGGGTCCTGGAGTATTCTGTAGGGTTCCAGAGGGGCTCGTAGGGTTCCGTTGAAATCTGTAGGCTTCCCTAGGGGCCCGTGGAGTCCCGTAGATTTCCGTAGGGGCCTGTAGGGTTGTGTAAGTGCCCGCAGGGGCTGGTAGGAGCTTGTAGGGTGCCATAAGTTTCCAGAGGGTTGTGTAGGGTTCCGTAGGGGCCTGTGGTGTTCCCTAGGGGCCTGTAGAGTCTCGTACGGTTCCGTAGGGGCCTGTGGTGTTCCCTAGGGGCCTCTAGAGTCTCGTACAGTTCCGTAGGGTCCTGTAGGTTTCCATAAGCGCCCGCAGAGGTCTGAAGGGACCCGTACTGTTCCATAAGGATCCATAGGGTTCCGTAGAGCTTCGTAGGTTCCCTAGAGGCCTGTAGAGTACCGCAGGAGCCAGTAGTGTTCTGTAGGGGCCCGTAAGGTTCCTTCCGTAGGGGCTGGCAGTGTTCCGTAGGGGCCTGTAGGGTTGTGAAAGTGCCCGCAGCAGTCTGTAGGAGTCTGTGGGATTCTGTAAGGTTCTGGAGGGTTCTGCAGGGTTCTGTAGGGGCCCGTAGAGTTCCGTAGTGGCTGGTAAATTTCCGTAGGGCCCTGTGGGGTTCTGTATGGACCTGTAGGGTTCTGTGGGGGCCTGCAGGCTTCTGTAAGTGCCCACAGGTGTCTGTAGGGTTTTGTAGGGGTCTGTAGGGTTCCGTAGGCACCTGCAGTGTTCTGTAGGAGCCCATAGGGTTTTAGTGAGGTTCCGTTGTGTTGCTAAGGGTCTTGTAGAGTGCTGTCGGGTCCTGGAGTATTCTGTAGGGTTCCAGAGGGGCTGGTAGGGTTCCGTTGAAATCTGTAGGCTTCCCTAGGGGCCCGTGGAGTCCCGTAGATTTCCGTAGGGGCCTGTAGGGTTGTGTAAGTGCCCGCAGGGGTTGGTAGGAGCTTGTAGGGTGCCATAAGTTTCCAGAGGGTTGTGTAGGGTTCCGTAGGGGCCTGTGGTGTTCCCTAGGGGCCTGTAGAGTCTCGTACGGTTCCGCAGGGGCCTGTGGTGTTCCCTAGGGCCCTGTAGAGTCTCGTACGGTTCCGTAGGGGCCTGTGGTGTTCCCTAGGGGCCTCTAGAGTCTCGTACAGTTCCGTAGGGTCCTGTAGGTTTCCATAAGCGCCCGCAGAGGTCTGAAGGGACCCGTACTGTTCCATAAGGATCCATAGGGTTCCGTAGAGCTTCGTAGGTTCCCTAGAGGGCTGTAGAGTACCGCAGGAGCCAGTAGTGTTCTGTAGGGGCCCGTAAGGTTCCTTCCGTAGGGGCTGGCAGTGTTCCGTAGGGGCCTGTAGGGTTGTGTAAGTGCCCGCAGCAGTCTGTAGGAGTCTGTGGGATTCTGTAAGGTTCTGGAGGGTTCTGCAGGGTTCTGTAGGGGCCCGTAGAGTTCCGTAGTGGCTGGTAAAGTTCCGTAGGGCCCTGTGGGGTTCTGTATGGACCTGTAGGGTTCTGTAGGGGCCTGCAGGCTTCTGTAAGAGCCCACAGGTGTCTGTAGGGTTTTGTAGGGGTCTGTAGGGTTCCGTAGGCGCCTGCAGTGTTCTGTAGGAGCCCATAGGGTTTTAGTGAGGTTCCGTTGTGTTGCTAAGGGTCTTGTAGAGTGCTGTCGGGTCCTGGAGTATTCTGTTGGGTTCCAGAGGGGCTGGTAGGGTTCCGTTGAAATCTGTAGGCTTCCCTAGGGGCCCGTGGAGTCCCGTAGATTTCCGTAGGGGCCTGTAGGGTTGTGTAAGTGCCCGCAGGGGTTGGTAGGAGCTTGTAGGGTGCCATAAGTTTCCAGAGGGTTGTGTAGGGTTCCGTAGGGGCCTGTGGTGTTCCCTAGGGGCCTGTAGAGTCTCGTACATTTCCATAGGGGACTGTGGTGTTCCCTAGGGGCCTGTAGAGTCTCGTACGGTTCCGTAGGGGCCTGTGGTGTTCCCTAGGGGCCTCTAGAGTCTCGTACAGTTCCGTAGGGTCCTGTAGGTTTCCATAAGCGCCCGCAGAGGTCTGAAGGGACCCGTACTGTTCCATAAGGATCCATAGGGTTCCGTAGAGCTTCGTAGGTTCCCTAGAGGGCTGTAGAGTACCGCAGGAGCCAGTAGTGTTCTGTAGGGGCCCGTAAGGTTCCTTCCGTAGGGGCTGGCAGTGTTCCGTAGGGGCCTGTAGGGTTGTGTAAGTGCCCGCAGCAGTCTGTAGGAGTCTGTGGGATTCTGTAAGGTTCTGGAGGGTTCTGCAGGGTTCTGTAGGGGCCCGTAGAGTTCCGTAGTGGCTGGTAAAGTTCCGTAGGGCCCTGTGGGGTTCTGTATGGACCTGTAGGGTTCTGTAGGGGCCTGCAGGCTTCTGTAAGCGCCCGCAAGTGTCTGTAGGGTTCCGTAGGGGTCTGTAGGGTTCCGTAGGCGCCTGCAGTGTTCTGTAGGAGCCCATAGGGTTTTAGTGAGGTTCCGTTGTGTTGCTAAGGGTCTTGTAGAGTGCTGTCGGGTCCTGGAGTATTCTGTAGGGTTCCAGAGGGGCTGGTAGGGTTCCGTTGAAATCTGTAGGCTTCCCTAGGGGCCTGTGGAGTCCCGTAGATTTCTGTAGGGACCTGTAGGGTTGTGTAAGTGCCCGCAGGGGTTGGTAGGAGCTTGTAGGGTGCCATAAGTTTCCAGAGGGTTGTGTAGGGTTCCGTAGGCGCCTGCAGTGTTCTGTAGGAGCCCATAGGGTTTTAGTGAGGTTCCGTTGTGTTGCTAAGGGTCTTGTAGAGTGCTGTCGGGTCCTGGAGTATTCTGTAGGGTTCCAGAGGGGCTCGTAGGGTTCCGTTGAAATCTGTAGGCTTCCCTAGGGGCCCGTGGAGTCCCGTAGATTTCTGTAGGGACCTGTAGGGTTGTGTAAGTGCCCGCAGGGGTTGGTAGGAGCTTGTAGGGTGCCATAAGTTTCCAGAGGGTTGTGTAGGGTTCCGTAGGGGCCTGTGGTGTTCCCTAGGGGCCTGTAGAGTCTCGTACGGTTCCGCAGGGGCCTGTGGTGTTCCCTAGGGGCCTGTAGAGTCTCGTACGGTTCCGTAGGGGCCTGTGGTGTTCCCTAGGGGCCTCTAGAGTCTCGTACAGTTCCGTAGGGTCCTGTAGGTTTCCATAAGCGCCCGCAGAGGTCTGAAGGGACCCGTACTGTTCCATAAGGATCCATAGGGTTCCGTAGAGCTTCGTAGGTTCCCTAGAGGGCTGTAGAGTACCGCAGGAGCCAGTAGTGTTCTGTAGGGGCCCGTAAGGTTCCTTCCGTAGGGGCTGGCAGTGTTCCGTAGGGGCCTGTAGGGTTGTGTAAGTGCCCGCAGCAGTCTGTAGGAGTCTGTGGGATTCTGTAAGGTTCTGGAGGGTTCTGCAGGGTTCTGTAGGGGCCCGTAGAGTTCCGTAGTGGCTGGTAAAGTTCCGTAGGGCCCTGTGGGGTTCTGTATGGACCTGTAGGGTTCTGTAGGGGCCTGCAGGCTTCTGTAAGAGCCCACAGGTGTCTGTAGGGTTTTGTAGGGGTCTGTAGGGTTCCGTAGGCACCTGCAGTGTTCTGTAGGAGCCCATAGGGTTTTAGTGAGGTTCCGTTGTGTTGCTAAGGGTCTTGTAGAGTGCTGTCGGGTCCTGGAGTATTCTGTTGGGTTCCAGAGGGGCTGGTAGGGTTCCGTTGAAATCTGTAGGCTTCCCTAGGGGCCCGTGGAGTCCCGTAGATTTCCGTAGGGGCCTGTAGGGTTGTGTAAGTGCCCGCAGGGGTTGGTAGGAGCTTGTAGGGTGCCATAAGTTTCCAGAGGGTTGTGTAGGGTTCCGTAGGGGCCTGTGGTGTTCCCTAGGGGCCTGTAGAGTCTCGTACATTTCCATAGGGGACTGTGGTGTTCCCTAGGGGCCTGTAGAGTCTCGTACGGTTCCGTAGGGGCCTGTGGTGTTCCCTAGGGGCCTCTAGAGTCTCGTACAGTTCCGTAGGGTCCTGTAGGTTTCCATAAGCGCCCGCAGAGGTCTGAAGGGACCCGTACTGTTCCATAAGGATCCATAGGGTTCCGTAGAGCTTCGTAGGTTCCCTAGAGGGCTGTAGAGTACCGCAGGAGCCAGTAGTGTTCTGTAGGGGCCCGTAAGGTTCCTTCCGTAGGGGCTGGCAGTGTTCCGTAGGGGCCTGTAGGGTTGTGTAAGTGCCCGCAGCAGTCTGTAGGAGTCTGTGGGATTCTGTAAGGTTCTGGAGGGTTCTGCAGGGTTCTGTAGGGGCCCGTAGAGTTCCGTAGTGGCTGGTAAAGTTCCGTAGGGCCCTGTGGGGTTCTGTATGGACCTGTAGGGTTCTGTAGGGGCCTGCAGGCTTCTGTAGGAGCCCACAGGTGTCTGTAGGGTTTTGTAGGGGTCTGTAGGGTTTCGTAGGCGCCTGCAGTGTTCTGTAGGAGCCCATAGGGTTTTAGTGAGGTTCCGTTGTGTTGCTAAGGGTCTTGTAGAGTGCTGTCGGGTCCTGGAGTATTCTGTAGGGTTCCAGAGGGGCTGGTAGGGTTCCGTTGAAATCTGTAGGCTTCCCTAGGGGACCGTGGAGTCCCGTAGATTTCCGTAGGGGCCTGTAGGGTTGTGTAAGTGCCCGCAGGGGTTGGTAGGAGCTTGTAGGGTGCCATAAGTTTCCAGAGGGTTGTGTAGGGTTCCGTAGGGGCCTGTGGTGTTCCCTAGGGGCCTGTAGAGTCTCGTACGTTTCTGTAGGGTCCTGTGGTGTTCCCTAGGGGCCTGTAGAGTCTCGTACGGTTCCGTAGGGGCCTGTGGTGTTCCCTAGGGGCCTCTAGAGTCTCGTACAGTTCCGTAGGGTCCTGTAGGTTTCCATAAGCGCCCGCAGAGGTCTGAAGGGACCCGTACTGTTCCATAAGGATCCATAGGGTTCCGTAGAGCTTCGTAGGTTCCCTAGAGGCCTGTAGAGTACCGCAGGAGCCAGTAGTGTTCTGTAGGGGCCCGTAAGGTTCCTTCCGTAGGGGCTGGCAGTGTTCCGTAGGGGCCTGTAGGGTTGTGTAAGTGCCCGCAGCAGTCTGTAGGAGTCTGTGGGATTCTGTAAGGTTCTGGAGGGTTCTGCAGGGTTCTGTAGGGGCCCGTAGAGTTCCGTAGTGGCTGGTAAAGTTCCGTAGGGCCCTGTGGGGTTCTGTATGGACCTGTAGGGTTCTGTAGGGGCCTGCAGGCTTCTGTAAGCGCCCGCAAGTGTCTGTAGGGTTCCGTAGGGGTCTGTAGGGTTCCGTAGGCGCCTGCAGTGTTCTGTAGGAGCCCATAGGGTTTTAGTGAGGTTCCGTTGTGTTGCTAAGGGTCTTGTAGAGTGCTGTCGGGTCCTGGAGTATTCTGTAGGGTTCCAGAGGGGCTCGTAGGGTTCCGTTGAAATCTGTAGGCTTCCCTAGGGGCCCGTGGAGTCCCGTAGATTTCTGTAGGGACCTGTAGGGTTGTGTAAGTGCCCGCAGGGGTTGGTAGGAGCTTGTAGGGTGCCATAAGTTTCCAGAGGGTTGTGTAGGGTTCCGTAGGCGCCTGCAGTGTTCTGTAGGAGCTCATAGGGTTTTAGTGAGGTTCCGTTGTGTTGCTAAGGGTCTTGTAGAGTGCTGTCGGGTCCTGGAGTATTCTGTAGGGTTCCAGAGGGGCTCGTAGGGTTCCGTTGAAATCTGTAGGCTTCCCTAGGGGCCCGTGGAGTCCCGTAGATTTCCGTAGGGGCCTGTAGTGTTCCCTAGGGGCCTCTAGAGTCTCGTACAGTTCCGTAGGGTCCTGTAGGTTTCCATAAGCGCCCGCAGAGGTCTGAAGGGACCCGTACTGTTCCATAAGGATCCATAGGGTTCCGTAGAGCTTCGTAGGTTCCCTAGAGGCCTGTAGAGTACCGCAGGAGCCAGTAGTGTTCTGTAGGGGCCCGTAAGGTTCCTTCCGTAGGGGCTGGCAGTGTTCCGTAGGGGCCTGTAGGGTTGTGTAAGTGCCCGCAGCAGTCTGTAGGAGTCTGTGGGATTCTGTAAGGTTCTGGAGGGTTCTGCAGGGTTCTGTAGGGGCCCGTAGAGTTCCGTAGTGGCTGGTAAAGTTCCGTAGGGCCCTGTGGGGTTCTGTATGGACCTGTAGGGTTCTGTAGGGGCCTGCAGGCTTCTGTAAGTGCCCGCAGGTGTCTGTAGGGTTTTGTAGGGGTCTGTAGGGTTCCGTAGGCGCCTGCAGTGTTCTGTAGGAGCTCATAGGGTTTTAGTGAGGTTCCGTTGTGTTGCTAAGGGTCTTGTAGAGTGCTGTCGGGTCCTGGAGTATTCTGTAGGGTTCCAGAGGGGCTGGTAGGGTTCCGTTGAAATCTGTAGGCTTCCCTAGGGGCCCGTGGAGTCCCGTAGATTTCCGTAGGGGCCTGTAGGGTTGTGTAAGTGCCCGCAGGGGTTGGTAGGAGCTTGTAGGGTGCCATAAGTTTCCAGAGGGTTGTGTAGGGTTCCGTAGGGGCCTGTGGTGTTCCCTAGGGGCCTGTAGAGTCTCGTACGGTTCCGCAGGGGCCTGTGGTGTTCCCTAGGGGCCTGTAGAGTCTCGTACGGTTCCGTAGGGGCCTGTGGTGTTCCCTAGGGGCCTCTAGAGTCTCGTACAGTTCCGTAGGGTCCTGTAGGTTTCCATAAGCGCCCGCAGAGGTCTGAAGGGGCCCGTACTGTTCCATAAGGATCCATAGGGTTCCGTAGAGCTTCGTAGGTTCCCTAGAGGGCTGTAGAGTACCGCAGGAGCCAGTAGTGTTCTGTAGGGGCCCGTAAGGTTCCTTCCGTAGGGGCTGGCAGTGTTCCGTAGGGGCCTGTAGGGTTGTGTAAGTGCCCGCAGCAGTCTGTAGGAGTCTGTGGGATTCTGTAAGGTTCTGGAGGGTTCTGCAAGGTTCTGTAGGGGCCCGTAGAGTTCCGTAGTGGCTGGTAAAGTTCCGTAGGGCCCTGTGGGGTTCTGTATGGACCTGTAGGGTTCTGTAGAGGCCTGCAGGCTTCTGTAAGTGCCCACAGGTGTCTGTAGGGTTTTGTAGGGGTCTGTAGGGTTCTGTAGGCACCTGCAGTGTTCTGTAGGAGCCCATAGGGTTTTAGTGAGGTTCCGTTGTGTTGCTAAGGGTCTTGTAGAGTGCTGTCGGGTCCTGGAGTATTCTGTAGGGTTCCAGAGGGGCTCGTAGGGTTCCGTTGAAATCTGTAGGCTTCCCTAGGGGCCCGTGGAGTCCCGTAGATTTCCGTAGGGGCCTGTAGGGTTGTGTAAGTGCCCGCAGGGATTGGTAGGAGGTTGTAGGGTGCCATAAGTTTCCAGAGGGTTGTGTAGGGTTCCGTAGGGGCCTGTGGTGTTCCCTAGGGGCCTGTAGAGTCTCGTACATTTCCATAGGGGACTGTGGTGTTCCCTAGGGGCCTGTAGAGTCTCATACGGTTCCGTAGGGGCCTGTAGTGTTCCCTAGGGGCCTCTAGAGTCTCGTACAGTTCCGTAGGGTCCTGTAGGTTTCCATAAGCGCCCGCAGAGGTCTGAAGGGACCCGTACTGTTCCATAAGGATCCATAGGGTTCCGTAGAGCTTCGTAGGTTCCCTAGAGGGCTGTAGAGTACCGCAGGAGCCAGTAGTGTTCTGTAGGGGCCCGTAAGGTTCCTTCCGTAGGGGCTGGCAGTGTTCCGTAGGGGCCTGTAGGGTTGTGTAAGTGCCCGCAGCAGTCTGTAGGAGTCTGTGGGATTCTGTAAGGTTCTGGAGGGTTCTGCAGGGTTCTGTAGGGGCCCGTAGAGTTCCGTAGTGGCTGGTAAAGTTCCGTAGGGCCCTGTGGGGTTCTGTATGGACCTGTAGGGTTCTGTAGGGGCCTGCAGGCTTCTGTAAGAGCCCACAGGTGTCTGTAGGGTTTTGTAGGGGTCTGTAGGGTTCCGTAGGCGCCTGCAGTGTTCTGTAGGAGCCCATAGGGTTTTAGTGAGGTTCCGTTGTGTTGCTAAGGGTCTTGTAGAGTGCTGTCGGGTCCTGGAGTATTCTGTAGGGTTCCAGAGGGGCTGGTAGGGTTCCGTTGAAATCTGTAGGCTTCCCTAGGGGCCCGTGGAGTCCCGTAGATTTCCGTAGGGGCCTGTAGGGTTGTGTAAGTGCCCGCAGGGGTTGGTAGGAGCTTGTAGGGTGCCATAAGTTTCCAGAGGGTTGTGTAGGGTTCCGTAGGGGCCTGTGGTGTTCCCTAGGGGCCTGTAGAGTCTCGTACGTTTCTGTAGGGTCCTGTGGTGTTCCCTAGGGGCCTGTAGAGTCTCGTACGGTTCCGTAGGGGCCTGTGGTGTTCCCTAGGGGCCTCTAGAGTCTCGTACAGTTCCGTAGAATCCTGTAGGTTTCCATAAGCGCCCGCAGAGGTCTGAAGGGACCCGTACTGTTCCATAAGGATCCATAGGGTTCCGTAGAGCTTCGTAGGTTCCCTAGAGGGCTGTAGAGTACCGCAGGAGCCAGTAGTGTTCTGTAGGGGCCCGTAAGGTTCCTTCCGTAGGGGCTGGCAGTGTTCCGTAGGGGCCTGTAGGGTTGTGTAAGTGCCCGCAGCAGTCTGTAGGAGTCTGTGGGATTCTGTAAGGTTCTGGAGGGTTCTGCAGGGTTCTGTAGGGGCCCGTAGAGTTCCGTAGTGGCTGGTAAAGTTCCGTAGGGCCCTGTGGGGTTCTGTATGGACCTGTAGGGTTCTGTAGGGGCCTGCAGGCTTCTGTAAGCGCC
>NW_027415437.1:0-1000 GCF_964106895.1 Numenius arquata | reverse complement strand
GGGGAGGGAGGGGGCCATGACCCTGGTGACCCTGTCCCCCAGTATCCCCAGTGTCCCCCAGTATCACCAGTGTCCCCAGCCCAGGTTCCCCAGTGTGTCCCAGTGTCGTCCCAGTGTTCCCCAGTATCCCCAGTGTCCCCAGCAGCCCAGGCCCCCTCAGTGCCCTCCAGTGTCCCCCAGTGTGTCCCCAGTGTGTCCCAGTGTCCCTCCCAGTATCCCCCAGTGTCCCTCCAGTGTCCCCCAATGTGTCCCAGTGTCCCCAGTGTGTCCCCAGTGTGTTCCCAGTGTCCCCAGTATGTTCCCCAGTGTCCCCCCAGTGTGTCCCAGTGTCCCCCAGTGTCCCCCAGCATCCCCCATGTGTCCCCAAGGCCCCCCCAGTGTCCCCAGTGTCCCCCAGTATCCCCAGTGCCCCGTCTCCTCCAGCCCATCCTCACTGTCCCCAAAGCCCAGTGTCCCCCCCCACGGTGTCCCTGGCAGGGGGGGGGCTGTGGGACCGGGAGAGAGGGACAGACGGACAGAGGGAGGGAGGGAGGGAGGGATGGATGGATGGATGGATGGATGGATGGATGGATGGATGGCAGGACAAACGGACAGATGGATGGACAGAGGGAGGGACAGACAGACGGAGGGATGGACAGACGGACCGAGGGCTGGGGGAGGACAGACAGACAGACAGAGGGAGGGAGGGATGGATGGATGGATGGAGGGCAGGACAGACGGACAGACAGGTGGACAGAGGGAGGGACAGACGGACAGAGGGAGGGGTGGATGGAGAGCAGGACAGACGGATGGACGGAGGGAGGCATGGAGGGATGGACAGACTGACGGAGGGAGGGATGGATGGATGGAGGGCAGGACAGATGGACAGACAGGGGGAGGGATGGATGGATGGAGGGCAGGACAGACGGACAGACAGACGGAGGGAGGGACAGATGGACAGACGGAGGGAGGGATGGATGGATGGATGGAGGGCAGGACAGACGGACAGACAGGGGGAGGG
>NW_027415436.1:0-14957 GCF_964106895.1 Numenius arquata | reverse complement strand
GGGTGGCTCCCGCACCCAAGGGTGCCAGCGAGAACAACTAGGGCTTGTTTCGAACCTCTCTGGGAACTGCACGCATTGCCGCCCAGACTTTGGGGCTGCGGGCTTTGCTGGCCACTCCAGCCTCAAAACCACCTGCCTTTCACTTTTTTCCCGGCACCGGGCTCCAAAAGGGCCCAACGGCCGGGGGTGGCTCCCGCACCCAAGGTGCCAGCGAGAACAACTAGGGCTTGTTTCGAACCTCTCTGGGAACTGCACGCATTGCCGCCCAGACTTTGGGGCTGCGGGCTTTGCTGGCCACTCCAGCCTCAAAACCACCTGCCTTTCACTTTTTTCCCGGCACCGGGCTCCAAAAGGGCCCAACGGCCGGGGGTGGCTCCCGCACCCAAGGTGCCAGCGAGAACAACTAGGGCTTGTTTCGAACCTCTCTGGGAACTGCACGCATTGCCGCCCAGACTTTGGGGCTGCGGGCTTTGCTGGCCACTCCAGCCTCAAAACCACCTGTCTTTCACTTTTTTCCCGGCACCGGGCTCCAAAAGGGCCCAACGGCCGGGGGTGGCTCCCGCACCCAAGGTGCCAGCGAGAACAACTAGGGCTTGTTTCGAACCTCTCTGGGAACTGCACGCATTGCCGCCCAGACTTTGGGGCTGCGGGCTTTGCTGGCCACTCCAGCCTCAAAACCACCTGCCTTTCACTTTTTTCCCGGCACCGGGCTCCAAAAGGGCCCAACGGCCGGTGGTGGCTCCCGCACCCAAGGTGCCAGCGAGAACAACTAGGGCTTGTTTCGAACCTCTCTGGGAACTGCACGCATTGCCGCCCAGACTTTGGGGCTGCGGGCTTTGCTGGCCACTCCAGCCTCAAAACCACCTGCCTTTCACTTTTTTCCCGGCACCGGGCTCCAAAAGGGCCCAACGGCCGGGGGTGGCTCCCGCACCCAAGGTGCCAGCGAGAACAACTAGGGCTTGTTTCGAACCTCTCTGGGAACTGCACGCATTGCCGCCCAGACTTTGGGGCTGCGGGCTTTGCTGGCCACTCCAGCCTCAAAACCACCTGCCTTTCACTTTTTTCCCGGCACCGGGCTCCAAAAGGGCCCAACGGCCGGGGGTGGCTCCCGCACCCAAGGTGCCAGCGAGAACAACTAGGGCTTGTTTCGAACCTCTCTGGGAACTGCACGCATTGCCGCCCAGACTTTGGGGCTGCGGGCTTTGCTGGCCACTCCAGCCTCAAAACCACCTGCCTTTCACTTTTTTCCCGGCACCGGGCTCCAAAAGGGCCCAACGGCCGGGGGTGGCTCCCGCACCCAAGGTGCCAGCGAGAACAACTAGGGCTTGTTTCGAACCTCTCTGGGAACTGCACGCATTGCCGCCCAGACTTTGGGGCTGCGGGCTTTGCTGGCCACTCCAGCCTCAAAACCACCTGCCTTTCACTTTTTTCCCGGCACCGGGCTCCAAAAGGGCCCAACGGCCGGGGGTGGCTCCCGCACCCAAGGTGCCAGCGAGAACAACTAGGGCTTGTTTCGAACCTCTCTGGGAACTGCACGCATTGCCGCCCAGACTTTGGGGCTGCGGGCTTTGCTGGCCACTCCAGCCTCAAAACCACCTGCCTTTCACTTTTTTCCCGGCACCGGGCTCCAAAAGGGCCCAACGGCCGGGGGTGGCTCCCGCACCCAAGGTGCCAGCGAGAACAACTAGGGCTTCTTTCGAACCTCTCTGGGAACTGCACGCATTGCCGCCCAGACTTTGGGGCTGCGGGCTTTGCTGGCCACTCCAGCCTCAAAACCACCTGCCTTTCACTTTTTTCCCGGCACCGGGCTCCAAAAGGGCCCAACGGCCGGGGGTGGCTCCCGCACCCAAGGTGCCAGCGAGAACAACTAGGGCTTCTTTCGAACCTCTCTGGGAACTGCACGCATTGCCGCCCAGACTTTGGGGCTGCGGGCTTTGCTGGCCACTCCAGCCTCAAAACCACCTGTCTTTCACTTTTTTCCCGGCACCGGGCTCCAAAAGGGCCCAACGGCCGGGGGTGGCTCCCGCACCCAAGGTGCCAGCGAGAACAACTAGGGCTTGTTTCGAACCTCTCTGGGAACTGCACGCATTGCCGCCCAGACTTTGGGGCTGCGGGCTTTGCTGGCCACTCCAGCCTCAAAACCACCTGCCTTTCACTTTTTTCCCGGCACCGGGCTCCAAAAGGGCCCAACGGCCGGGGGTGGCTCCCGCACCCAAGGTGCCAGCGAGAACAACTAGGGCTTGTTTCGAACCTCTCTGGGAACTGCACGCATTGCCGCCCAGACTTTGGGGCTGCGGGCTTTGCTGGCCACTCCAGCCTCAAAACCACCTGTCTTTCACTTTTTTCCCGGCACCGGGCTCCAAAAGGGCCCAACGGCCGGGGGTGGCTCCCGCACCCAAGGTGCCAGCGAGAACAACTAGGGCTTGTTTCGAACCTCTCTGGGAACTGCACGCATTGCCGCCCAGACTTTGGGGCTGCGGGCTTTGCTGGCCACTCCAGCCTCAAAACCACCTGCCTTTCACTTTTTTCCCGGCACCGGGCTCCAAAAGGGCCCAACGGCCGGGGGTGGCTCCCGCACCCAAGGTGCCAGCGAGAACAACTAGGGCTTGTTTCGAACCTCTCTGGGAACTGCACGCATTGCCGCCCAGACTTTGGGGCTGCGGGCTTTGCTGGCCACTCCAGCCTCAAAACCACCTGCCTTTCACTTTTTTCCCGGCACCGGGCTCCAAAAGGGCCCAACGGCCGGGGGTGGCTCCCGCACCCAAGGTGCCAGCGAGAACAACTAGGGCTTGTTTCGAACCTCTCTGGGAACTGCACGCATTGCCGCCCAGACTTTGGGGCTGCGGGCTTTGCTGGCCACTCCAGCCTCAAAACCACCTGTCTTTCACTTTTTTCCCGGCACCGGGCTCCAAAAGGGCCCAACGGCCGGGGGTGGCTCCCGCACCCAAGGTGCCAGCGAGAACAACTAGGGCTTGTTTCGAACCTCTCTGGGAACTGCACGCGCATTGCCGCCCAGACTTTGGGGCTGCGGGCTTTGCTGGCCACTCCAGCCTCAAAACCACCTGCCTTTCACTTTTTTCCCGGCACCGGGCTCCAAAAGGGCCCAACGGCCGGGGGTGGCTCCCGCACCCAAGGTGCCAGCGAGAACAACTAGGGCTTGTTTCGAACCTCTCTGGGAACTGCACGCATTGCCGCCCAGACTTTGGGGCTGCGGGCTTTGCTGGCCACTCCAGCCTCAAAACCACCTGCCTTTCACTTTTTTCCTGGCACCGGGCTCCAAAAGGGCCCAACGGCCGGGGGTGGCTCCCGCACCCAAGGTGCCAGCGAGAACAACTAGGGCTTGTTTCGAACCTCTCTGGGAACTGCACGCATTGCCGCCCAGACTTTGGGGCTGCGGGCTTTGCTGGCCACTCCAGCCTCAAAACCACCTGCCTTTCACTTTTTTCCCGGCACCGGGCTCCAAAAGGGCCCAACGGCCGGGGGTGGCTCCCGCACCCAAGGTGCCAGCGAGAACAACTAGGGCTTGTTTCGAACCTCTCTGGGAACTGCACGCATTGCCGCCCAGACTTTGGGGCTGCGGGCTTTGCTGGCCACTCCAGCCTCAAAACCACCTGCCTTTCACTTTTTTCCCGGCACCGGGCTCCAAAAGGGCCCAACGGCCGGGGGTGGCTCCCGCACCCAAGGTGCCAGCGAGAACAACTAGGGCTTGTTTCGAACCTCTCTGGGAACTGCACGCATTGCCGCCCAGACTTTGGGGCTGCGGGCTTTGCTGGCCACTCCAGCCTCAAAACCACCTGCCTTTCACTTTTTTCCCGGCACCGGGCTCCAAAAGGGCCCAACGGCCGGGGGTGGCTCCCGCACCCAAGGTGCCAGCGAGAACAACTAGGGCTTCTTTCGAACCTCTCTGGGAACTGCACGCATTGCCGCCCAGACTTTGGGGCTGCGGGCTTTGCTGGCCACTCCAGCCTCAAAACCACCTGCCTTTCACTTTTTTCCCGGCACCGGGCTCCAAAAGGGCCCAACGGCCGGGGGTGGCTCCCACACCCAAGGTGCCAGCGAGAACAACTAGGGCTTGTTTCGAACCTCTCTGGGAACTGCACGCATTGCCGCCCAGACTTTGGGGCTGCGGGCTTTGCTGGCCACTCCAGCCTCAAAACCACCTGCCTTTCACTTTTTTCCCGGCACCGGGCTCCAAAAGGGCCCAACGGCCGGGGGTGGCTCCCGCACCCAAGGTGCCAGCGAGAACAACTAGGGCTTGTTTCGAACCTCTCTGGGAACTGCACGCATTGCCGCCCAGACTTTGGGGCTGCGGGCTTTGCTGGCCACTCCAGCCTCAAAACCACCTGCCTTTCACTTTTTTCCCGGCACCGGGCTCCAAAAGGGCCCAACGGCCGGGGGTGGCTCCCGCACCCAAGGTGCCAGCGAGAACAACTAGGGCTTGTTTCGAACCTCTCTGGGAACTGCACGCATTGCCGCCCAGACTTTGGGGCTGCGGGCTTTGCTGGCCACTCCAGCCTCAAAACCACCTGTCTTTCACTTTTTTCCCGGCACCGGGCTCCAAAAGGGCCCAACGGCCGGGGGTGGCTCCCGCACCCAAGGTGCCAGCGAGAACAACTAGGGCTTGTTTCGAACCTCTCTGGGAACTGCACGCATTGCCGCCCAGACTTTGGGGCTGCGGGCTTTGCTGGCCACTCCAGCCTCAAAACCACCTGTCTTTCACTTTTTTCCCGGCACCGGGCTCCAAAAGGGCCCAGCGGCCGGGGGTGGCTCCCGCACCCAAGGTGCCAGCGAGAACAACTAGGGCTTGTTTCGAACCTCTCTGGGAACTGCACGCATTGCCGCCCAGACTTTGGGGCTGCGGGCTTTGCTGGCCACTCCAGCCTCAAAACCACCTGCCTTTCACTTTTTTCCCGGCACCGGGCTCCAAAAGGGCCCAACGGCCGGGGGTGGCTCCCGCACCCAAGGTGCCAGCGAGAACAACTAGGGCTTGTTTCGAACCTCTCTGGGAACTGCACGCATTGCCGCCCAGACTTTGGGGCTGCGGGCTTTGCTGGCCACTCCAGCCTCAAAACCACCTGCCTTTCACTTTTTTCCCGGCACTGGGCTCCAAAAGGGCCCAACGGCCGGGGGTGGCTCCCGCACCCAAGGTGCCAGCGAGAACAACTAGGGCTTCTTTCGAACCTCTCTGGGAACTGCACGCATTGCCGCCCAGACTTTGGGGCTGCGGGCTTTGCTGGCCACTCCAGCCTCAAAACCACCTGCCTTTCACTTTTTTCCCGGCACCGGGCTCCAAAAGGGCCCAACGGCCGGGGGTGGCTCCCGCACCCAAGGTGCCAGCGAGAACAACTAGGGCTTGTTTCGAACCTCTCTGGGAACTGCACGCATTGCCGCCCAGACTTTGGGGCTGCGGGCTTTGCTGGCCACTCCAGCCTCAAAAGCACCTGCCTTTCACTTTTTTCCCGGCACCGGGCTCCAAAAGGGCCCAACGGCCGGGGGTGGCTCCCGCACCCAAGGTGCCAGCGAGAACAACTAGGGCTTGTTTCGAACCTCTCTGGGAACTGCACGCATTGCCGCCCAGACTTTGGGGCTGCGGGCTTTGCTGGCCACTCCAGCCTCAAAACCACCTGCCTTTCACTTTTTTCCCGGCACCGGGCTCCAAAAGGGCCCAACGGCCGGGGGTGGCTCCCGCACCCAAGGTGCCAGCGAGAACAACTAGGGCTTGTTTCGAACCTCTCTGGGAACTGCACGCATTGCCGCCCAGACTTTGGGGCTGCGGGCTTTGCTGGCCACTCCAGCCTCAAAACCACCTGCCTTTCACTTTTTTCCCGGCACCGGGCTCCAAAAGGGCCCAGCGGCCGGGGGTGGCTCCCGCACCCAAGGTGCCAGCGAGAACAACTAGGGCTTGTTTCGAACCTCTCTGGGAACTGCACGCATTGCCGCCCAGACTTTGGGGCTGCGGGCTTTGCTGGCCACTCCAGCCTCAAAACCACCTGTCTTTCACTTTTTCCCCGGCACCGGGCTCCAAAAGGGCCCAACGGCCGGGGGTGGCTCCCGCACCCAAGGTGCCAGCGAGAACAACTAGGGCTTGTTTCGAACCTCTCTGGGAACTGCACGCATTGCCGCCCAGACTTTGGGGCTGCGGGCTTTGCTGGCCACTCCAGCCTCAAAACCACCTGCCTTTCACTTTTTTCCCGGCACCGGGCTCCAAAAGGGCCCAACGGCCGGGGGTGGCTCCCGCACCCAAGGTGCCAGCGAGAACAACTAGGGCTTCTTTCGAACCTCTCTGGGAACTGCACGCATTGCCGCCCAGACTTTGGGGCTGCGGGCTTTGCTGGCCACTCCAGCCTCAAAACCACCTGCCTTTCACTTTTTTCCCGGCACCGGGCTCCAAAAGGGCCCAACGGCCGGGGGTGGCTCCCGCACCCAAGGTGCCAGCGAGAACAACTAGGGCTTGTTTCGAACCTCTCTGGGAACTGCACGCATTGCCGCCCAGACTTTGGGGCTGCGGGCTTTGCTGGCCACTCCAGCCTCAAAACCACCTGCCTTTCACTTTTTTCCCGGCACCGGGCTCCAAAAGGGCCCAACGGCCGGGGGTGGCTCCCGCACCCAAGGTGCCAGCGAGAACAACTAGGGCTTCTTTCGAACCTCTCTGGGAACTGCACGCATTGCCGCCCAGACTTTGGGGCTGCGGGCTTTGCTGGCCACTCCAGCCTCAAAACCACCTGCCTTTCACTTTTTTCCCGGCACCGGGCTCCAAAAGGGCCCAACGGCCGGGGGTGGCTCCCGCACCCAAGGTGCCAGCGAGAACAACTAGGGCTTCTTTCGAACCTCTCTGGGAACTGCACGCATTGCCACCCAGACTTTGGGGCTGCGGGCTTTGCTGGCCACTCCAGCCTCAAAACCACCTGCCTTTCACTTTTTTCCCAGCACCGGGCTCCAAAAGGGCCCAACGGCCGGGGGTGGCTCCCGCACCCAAGGTGCCAGCGAGAACAACTAGGGCTTGTTTCGAACCTCTCTGGGAACTGCACGCATTGCCGCCCAGACTTTGGGGCTGCGGGCTTTGCTGGCCACTCCAGCCTCAAAACCACCTGCCTTTCACTTTTTTCCCGGCACCGGGCTCCAAAAGGGCCCAACGGCCGGGGGTGGCTCCCGCACCCAAGGTGCCAGCGAGAACAACTAGGGCTTGTTTCGAACCTCTCTGGGAACTGCACGCATTGCCGCCCAGACTTTGGGGCTGCGGGCTTTGCTGGCCACTCCAGCCTCAAAACCACCTGCCTTTCACTTTTTTCCCGGCACGGGGCTCCAAAAGGGCCCAACGGCCGGGGGTGGCTCCCGCACCCAAGGTGCCAGCGAGAACAACTAGGGCTTCTTTCGAACCTCTCTGGGAACTGCACGCATTGCCGCCCAGACTTTGGGGCTGCGGGCTTTGCTGGCCACTCCAGCCTCAAAACCACCTGCCTTTCACTTTTTTCCCGGCACCGGGCTCCAAAAGGGCCCAACGGCCGGGGGTGGCTCCCGCACCCAAGGTGCCAGCGAGAACAACTAGGGCTTGTTTCGAACCTCTCTGGGAACTGCACGCATTGCCGCCCAGACTTTGGGGCTGCGGGCTTTGCTGGCCACTCCAGCCTCAAAACCACCTGCCTTTCACTTTTTTCCCGGCACCGGGCTCCAAAAGGGCCCAACGGCCGGGGGTGGCTCCCGCACCCAAGGTGCCAGCGAGAACAACTAGGGCTTCTTTCGAACCTCTCTGGGAACTGCACGCATTGCCGCCCAGACTTTGGGGCTGCGGGCTTTGCTGGCCACTCCAGCCTCAAAACCACCTGCCTTTCACTTTTTTCCCGGCACCGGGCTCCAAAAGGGCCCAACGGCCGGGGGTGGCTCCCGCACCCAAGGTGCCAGCGAGAACAACTAGGGCTTGTTTCGAACCTCTCTGGGAACTGCACGCATTGCCACCCAGACTTTGGGGCTGCGGGCTTTGCTGGCCACTCCAGCCTCAAAACCACCTGCCTTTCACTTTTTTCCCAGCACCGGGCTCCAAAAGGGCCCAACGGCCGGGGGTGGCTCCCGCACCCAAGGTGCCAGCGAGAACAACTAGGGCTTCTTTCGAACCTCTCTGGGAACTGCACGCATTGCCGCCCAGACTTTGGGGCTGCGGGCTTTGCTGGCCACTCCAGCCTCAAAACCACCTGCCTTTCACTTTTTTCCCGGCACCGGGCTCCAAAAGGGCCCAACGGCCGGGGGTGGCTCCCGCACCCAAGGTGCCAGCGAGAACAACTAGGGCTTGTTTCGAACCTCTCTGGGAACTGCACGCATTGCCGCCCAGACTTTGGGGCTGCGGGCTTTGCTGGCCACTCCAGCCTCAAAACCACCTGCCTTTCACTTTTTTCCCGGCACCGGGCTCCAAAAGGGCCCAACGGCCGGGGGTGGCTCCCGCACCCAAGGTGCCAGCGAGAACAACTAGGGCTTGTTTCGAACCTCTCTGGGAACTGCACGCATTGCCGCCCAGACTTTGGGGCTGCGGGCTTTGCTGGCCACTCCAGCCTCAAAACCACCTGCCTTTCACTTTTTTCCCGGCACCGGGCTCCAAAAGGGCCCAACGGCCGGGGGTGGCTCCCGCACCCAAGGTGCCAGCGAGAACAACTGGGGCTTGTTTCGAACCTCTCTGGGAACTGCACGCATTGCCGCCCAGACTTTGGGGCTGCGGGCTTTGCTGGCCACTCCAGCCTCAAAACCACCTGCCTTTCACTTTTTTCCCGGCACCGGGCTCCAAAAGGGCCCAACGGCCGGGGGTGGCTCCCGCACCCAAGGTGCCAGCGAGAACAACTAGGGCTTCTTTCGAACCTCTCTGGGAACTGCACGCATTGCCGCCCAGACTTTGGGGCTGCGGGCTTTGCTGGCCACTCCAGCCTCAAAACCACCTGCCTTTCACTTTTTTCCCGGCACCGGGCTCCAAAAGGGCCCAACGGCCGGGGGTGGCTCCCGCACCCAAGGTGCCAGCGAGAACAACTAGGGCTTCTTTCGAACCTCTCTGGGAACTGCACACATTGCCGCCCAGACTTTGGGGCTGCGGGCTTTGCTGGCCACTCCAGCCTCAAAACCACCTGCCTTTCACTTTTTTCCCGGCACCGGGCTCCAAAAGGGCCCAACGGCCGGGGGTGGCTCCCGCACCCAAGGTGCCAGCGAGAACAACTAGGGCTTCTTTCGAACCTCTCTGGGAACTGCACGCATTGCCGCCCAGACTTTGGGGCTGCGGGCTTTGCTGGCCACTCCAGCCTCAAAAGCACCTGCCTTTCACTTTTTTCCCGGCACCGGGCTCCAAAAGGGCCCAACGGCCGGGGGTGGCTCCCGCACCCAAGGTGCCAGCGAGAACAACTAGGGCTTGTTTCGAACCTCTCTGGGAACTGCACGCATTGCCGCCCAGACTTTGGGGCTGCGGGCTTTGCTGGCCACTCCAGCCTCAAAAGCACCTGCCTTTCACTTTTTTCCCGGCACCGGGCTCCAAAAGGGCCCAACGGCCGGGGGTGGCTCCCGCACCCAAGGTGCCAGCGAGAACAACTAGGGCTTGTTTCGAACCTCTCTGGGAACTGCACGCATTGCCGCCCAGACTTTGGGGCTGCGGGCTTTGCTGGCCACTCCAGCCTCAAAACCACCTGCCTTTCACTTTTTTCCCGGCACCGGGCTCCAAAAGGGCCCAACGGCCGGGGGTGGCTCCCGCACCCAAGGTGCCAGCGAGAACAACTAGGGCTTGTTTCGAACCTCTCTGGGAACTGCACGCATTGCCGCCCAGACTTTGGGGCTGCGGGCTTTGCTGGCCACTCCAGCCTCAAAACCACCTGCCTTTCACTTTTTTCCCGGCACCGGGCTCCAAAAGGGCCCAACGGCCGGGGGTGGCTCCCGCACCCAAGGTGCCAGCGAGAACAACTAGGGCTTGTTTCGAACCTCTCTGGGAACTGCACGCATTGCCGCCCAGACTTTGGGGCTGCGGGCTTTGCTGGCCACTCCGGCCTCAAAACCACCTGCCTTTCACTTTTTTCCCGGCACCGGGCTCCAAAAGGGCCCAACGGCCGGGGGTGGCTCCCGCACCCAAGGTGCCAGCGAGAACAACTAGGGCTTGTTTCGAACCTCTCTGGGAACTGCACGCATTGCCGCCCAGACTTTGGGGCTGCGGGCTTTGCTGGCCACTCCAGCCTCAAAACCACCTGCCTTTCACTTTTTTCCCGGCACCGGGCTCCAAAAGGGCCCAACGGCCGGGGGTGGCTCCCGCACCCAAGGTGCCAGCGAGAACAACTAGGGCTTGTTTCGAACCTCTCTGGGAACTGCACGCATTGCCGCCCAGACTTTGGGGCTGCGGGCTTTGCTGGCCACTCCAGCCTCAAAACCACCTGCCTTTCACTTTTTTCCCGGCACCGGGCTCCAAAAGGGCCCAACAGCCGGGGGTGGCTCCCGCACCCAAGGTGCCAGCGAGAACAACTAGGGCTTGTTTCGAACCTCTCTGGGAACTGCACGCATTGCCGCCCAGACTTTGGGGCTGCGGGCTTTGCTGGCCACTCCAGCCTCAAAACCACCTGCCTTTCACTTTTTTCCCGGCACCGGGCTCCAAAAGGGCCCAACGGCCGGGGGTGGCTCCCGCACCCAAGGTGCCAGCGAGAACAACTAGGGCTTGTTTCGAACCTCTCTGGGAACTGCACGCATTGCCGCCCAGACTTTGGGGCTGCGGGCTTTGCTGGCCACTCCAGCCTCAAAACCACCTGCCTTTCACTTTTTTCCCGGCACCGGGCTCCAAAAGGGCCCAACGGCCGGGGGTGGCTCCCGCACCCAAGGTGCCAGCGAGAACAACTAGGGCTTGTTTCGAACCTCTCTGGGAACTGCACGCATTGCCGCCCAGACTTTGGGGCTGCGGGCTTTGCTGGCCACTCCAGCCTCAAAACCACCTGCCTTTCACTTTTTTCCCGGCACGGGGCTCCAAAAGGGCCCAACGGCCGGGGGTGGCTCCCGCACCCAAGGTGCCAGCGAGAACAACTAGGGCTTGTTTCGAACCTCTCTGGGAACTGCACGCATTGCCGCCCAGACTTTGGGGCTGCGGGCTTTGCTGGCCACTCCAGCCTCAAAACCACCTGCCTTTCACTTTTTTCCCGGCACCGGGCTCCAAAAGGGCCCAACGGCCGGGGGTGGCTCCCGCACCCAAGGTGCCAGCGAGAACAACTAGGGCTTCTTTCGAACCTCTCTGGGAACTGCACGCATTGCCGCCCAGACTTTGGGGCTGCGGGCTTTGCTGGCCACTCCAGCCTCAAAAGCACCTGCCTTTCACTTTTTTCCCGGCACCGGGCTCCAAAAGGGCCCAACGGCCGGGGGTGGCTCCCGCACCCAAGGTGCCAGCGAGAACAACTAGGGCTTGTTTCGAACCTCTCTGGGAACTGCACGCATTGCCGCCCAGACTTTGGGGCTGCGGGCTTTGCTGGCCACTCCAGCCTCAAAACCACCTGCCTTTCACTTTTTTCCCGGCACCGGGCTCCAAAAGGGCCCAACGGCCGGGGGTGGCTCCCGCACCCAAGGTGCCAGCGAGAACAACTAGGGCTTGTTTCGAACCTCTCTGGGAACTGCACGCATTGCCGCCCAGACTTTGGGGCTGCGGGCTTTGCTGGCCACTCCAGCCTCAAAACCACCTGCCTTTCACTTTTTTCCCGGCACCGGGCTCCAAAAGGGCCCAGCAGCCGGGGGTGGCTCCCGCACCCAAGGTGCCAGCGAGAACAACTAGGGCTTCTTTCGAACCTCTCTGGGAACTGCACGCATTGCCGCCCAGACTTTGGGGCTGCGGGCTTTGCTGGCCACTCCAGCCTCAAAACCACCTGCCTTTCACTTTTTCCCCGGCACCGGGCTCCAAAAGGGCCCAACGGCCGGGGGTGGCTCCCGCACCCAAGGTGCCAGCGAGAACAACTAGGGCTTGTTTCGAACCTCTCTGGGAACTGCACGCATTGCCGCCCAGACTTTGGGGCTGCGGGCTTTGCTGGCCACTCCAGCCTCAAAACCACCTGCCTTTCACTTTTTTCCCGGCACCGGGCTCCAAAAGGGCCCAACGGCCGGAGGTGGCTCCCGCACCCAAGGTGCCAGCGAGAACAACTAGGGCTTGTTTCGAACCTCTCTGGGAACTGCACGCATTGCCGCCCAGACTTTGGGGCTGCGGGCTTTGCTGGCCACTCCAGCCTCAAAACCACCTGCCTTTCACTTTTTCCCCGGCACCGGGCTCCAAAAGGGCCCAACGGCCGGGGGTGGCTCCCGCACCCAAGGTGCCAGCGAGAACAACTAGGGCTTGTTTCGAACCTCTCTGGGAACTGCACGCATTGCCGCCCAGACTTTGGGGCTGCGGGCTTTGCTGGCCACTCCAGCCTCAAAACCACCTGCCTTTCACTTTTTTCCCGGCACCGGGCTCCAAAAGGGCCCAACGGCCGGAGGTGGCTCCCGCACCCAAGGTGCCAGCGAGAACAACTAGGGCTTGTTTCGAACCTCTCTGGGAACTGCACGCATTGCCGCCCAGACTTTGGGGCTGCGGGCTTTGCTGGCCACTCCAGCCTCAAAACCACCTGCCTTTCACTTTTTTCCCGGCACCGGGCTCCAAAAGGGCCCAACGGCCGGGGGTGGCTCCCGCACCCAAGGTGCCAGCGAGAACAACTAGGGCTTGTTTCGAACCTCTCTGGGAACTGCACGCATTGCCGCCCAGACGTTGGGGCTGCGGGCTTTGCTGGCCACTCCAGCCTCAAAACCACCTGCCTTTCACTTTTTTCCCGGCACCGGGCTCCAAAAGGGCCCAACGGCCGGGGGTGGCTCCCGCACCCAAGGTGCCAGCGAGAACAACTAGGGCTTGTTTCGAACCTCTCTGGGAACTGCACGCATTGCCGCCCAGACTTTGGGGCTGCGGGCTTTGCTGGCCACTCCAGCCTCAAAACCACCTGCCTTTCACTTTTTTCCCGGCACCGGGCTCCAAAAGGGCCCAACGGCCGGGGGTGGCTCCCGCACCCAAGGTGCCAGCGAGAACAACTAGGGCTTGTTTCGAACCTCTCTGGGAACTGCACGCATTGCCGCCCAGACGTTGGGGCTGCGGGCTTTGCTGGCCACTCCAGCCTCAAAACCACCTGCCTTTCACTTTTTTCCCGGCACCGGGCTCCAAAAGGGCCCAACGGCCGGGGGTGGCTCCCGCACCCAAGGTGCCAGCGAGAACAACTAGGGCTTGTTTCGAACCTCTCTGGGAACTGCACGCATTGCCGCCCAGACTTTGGGGCTGCGGGCTTTGCTGGCCACTCCAGCCTCAAAACCACCTGCCTTTCACTTTTTTCCCGGCACCGGGCTCCAAAAGGGCCCAACGGCCGGGGGTGGCTCCCGCACCCAAGGTGCCAGCGAGAACAACTAGGGCTTGTTTCGAACCTCTCTGGGAACTGCACGCATTGCCGCCCAGACTTTGGGGCTGCGGGCTTTGCTGGCCACTCCAGCCTCAAAACCACCTGTCTTTCACTTTTTTCCCGGCACCGGGCTCCAAAAGGGCCCAACGGCCGGGGGTGGCTCCCG
Source organism: Numenius arquata (assembly GCF_964106895.1). Classification (NCBI taxonomy): domain Eukaryota; kingdom Metazoa; phylum Chordata; class Aves; order Charadriiformes; family Scolopacidae; genus Numenius; species Numenius arquata. The sequence continues at coordinate 1,400 of NW_027415436.1, read as the reverse complement.
CACCCAAGGTGCCAGCGAGAACAACTAGGGCTTCTTTCGAACCTCTCTGGGAACTGCACGCATTGCCGCCCAGACTTTGGGGCTGCGGGCTTTGCTGGCCACTCCAGCCTCAAAACCACCTGCCTTTCACTTTTTTCCCGGCACCGGGCTCCAAAAGGGCCCAACGGCCGGGGGTGGCTCCCGCACCCAAGGTGCCAGCGAGAACAACTAGGGCTTGTTTCGAACCTCTCTGGGAACTGCACGCATTGCCGCCCAGACGTTGGGGCTGCGGGCTTTGCTGGCCACTCCAGCCTCAAAACCACCTGCCTTTCACTTTTTTCCCGGCACCGGGCTCCAAAAGGGCCCAACGGCCGGGGGTGGCTCCCGCACCCAAGGTGCCAGCGAGAACAACTAGGGCTTGTTTCGAACCTCTCTGGGAACTGCACGCATTGCCGCCCAGACTTTGGGGCTGCGGGCTTTGCTGGCCACTCCAGCCTCAAAACCACCTGTCTTTCACTTTTTTCCCGGCACGGGGCTCCAAAAGGGCCCAACGGCCGGGGGTGGCTCCCGCACCCAAGGTGCCAGCGAGAACAACTAGGGCTTGTTTCGAACCTCTCTGGGAACTGCACGCATTGCCGCCCAGACTTTGGGGCTGCGGGCTTTGCTGGCCACTCCAGCCTCAAAACCACCTGCCTTTCACTTTTTTCCCGGCACCGGGCTCCAAAAGGGCCCAACGGCCGGGGGTGGCTCCCGCACCCAAGGTGCCAGCGAGAACAACTAGGGCTTGTTTCGAACCTCTCTGGGAACTGCACGCATTGCCGCCCAGACTTTGGGGCTGCGGGCTTTGCTGGCCACTCCAGCCTCAAAACCACCTGTCTTTCACTTTTTTCCCGGCACCGGGCTCCAAAAGGGCCCAACGGCCGGGGGTGGCTCCCGCACCCAAGGTGCCAGCGAGAACAACTAGGGCTTGTTTCGAACCTCTCTGGGAACTGCACGCATTGCCGCCCAGACTTTGGGGCTGCGGGCTTTGCTGGCCACTCCAGCCTCAAAACCACCTGCCTTTCACTTTTTCCCCGGCACCGGGCTCCAAAAGGGCCCAACGGCCGGGGGTGGCTCCCGCACCCAAGGTGCCAGCGAGAACAACTAGGGCTTGTTTCGAACCTCTCTGGGAACTGCACGCATTGCCGCCCAGACTTTGGGGCTGCGGGCTTTGCTGGCCACTCCAGCCTCAAAACCACCTGCCTTTCACTTTTTCCCGGCACCGGGCTCCAAAAGGGCCCAACGGCCGGAGGTGGCTCCCGCACCCAAGGTGCCAGCGAGAACAACTAGGGCTTGTTTCGAACCTCTCTGGGAACTGCACGCATTGCCGCCCAGACTTTGGGGCTGCGGGCTTTGCTGGCCACTCCAGCCTCAAAACCACC